>NC_140997.1:236577713-236765975 GCF_052327205.1 Somniosus microcephalus | reverse complement strand
CGGGGCAGTGAGCACAGTGGGTGAAGGGTGAACGGGACTGGGTGTGAGTTAGGACACGGGGCAGTGAGCACAGGGGGTGATGGGTGAATGGGACTGGGTGTGAGTTAGGACATGGGGCAGTGAGCACAGGGGGTGATGGGTGAACGGGACTGGGTGTGAGTTAGGATACGGGGCAGTGAGCACAGGGGGTGATGGGTGAACGGGACTGGGTGTGAGTTAGGACACGGGGCAGTGAGCACAGGGGGTGAAGTGTGAACGGGACTGGGTGTGAGTTAGGATACGGGGCAGTGAGCACAGGGGGTGATGGGTGAACGGGACTGGGTGTGTGTTAGGACACGGGGCAGTGAGCACAGGGGGTGATGGGTGAACGGGACTGGGTGTGAGTTAGGACACGGGGCAGTGAGCACAGGGGGTGATGGGTGAACGGGACTGGGTGTGAGTTAGGACACGGGGCAGTGAGCACGGGGTGATGGGTGAACGGGACTGTGTGTGAGTTAGGACACGGGGCAGTGAGCACAGGGGGTGATGGGTGAACGGGACTGGGTGCGAGTTAGGACACGGGGCAGTGAGCACAGGGGGTGATGGGTGAACGGGACTGGGTGTGAGTTAGGACATGGGGCAGTGAGCACAGGGGGTAATGCGTGAACGGGACTGGGTGTGTGTTAGGACACGGGGCAGTGAGCACAGGGGGTGTTGGGTGAACGGGACTGGGTGCGAGTTAGGACACGGGGCAGTGAGCACAGGGGGTGATGGGTGAACGGGACTGGGTGCGAGTTAGGACACGGGGCAGTGAGCACAGGGTGTGATGGGTGAACGGGACTGGGTGCGAGTTAGGACACGGGGCAGTGAGCACAGGGGGTGATGGGTGAACGGGACTGGGTGTGAGTTAGGACACGGGGCAGTGAGCACAGGGGGTGATGGGTGAACAGGACTGGGTGTGTGTTAGGACACGGGGCAGTGAGCACAGGGGGTGATGGGTGAACGGGACTGGGTGTGTGTTAGGACACGGGGCAGTGAGCACAGGGGGTGATGGGTGAACGGGACTGGGTGTGAGTTAGGACACGGGGCAGTGAGCACAGGGGGTGATGGGTGAACGGGACTGGGTGTGAGTTAGGACACGGGGCAGTGAGCACAGAGGGTGATGGGTGAACGGGACTGGGAGCGAGTTAGGACACGGGGCAGTGAGCACAGGGGGTGATGGGTGAACGGGACTGGGTGCGAGTTAGGACATGGGGCAGTGAGCACAGGGGGTGATGGGTGAACGGGACTGGGTGCGAGTTAGGACACGGGGCAGTGAGCACAGGGGGTGATGGGTGAACGGGACTGGGTGCGATTTACGACACGGGGCAGTGAGCACAGGGGGTGATGGGTGAACGGGACTGGGTGTGAGTTAGGACACGGGTCAGTGAGCACAGGGGGTGATGGGTGAACGGGACTGGGTGTGAGTTAGGACACGGGGCAGTGAGCACAGGGAGTGATGAGTGAACGGGACTGGGTGTGAGTTAGGACACGGGGCAGTGAGCACAGGGGGTGATGGGTGAACGGGACTGGGTGTGTGTTAGGACACGGGGCAGTGAGCACAGGGGGTGATGGGTGAACGGGACTGGGTGCGAGTTAGGACACGGGGCAGTGAGCACAGGGGGTGATGGGTGAACGGGACTGGGTGCGAGTTAGGACACGGGGCAGTGAGCACAGGGGGTGATGGGTGAACGGGACTGGGTGTGAGTTAGGACACGGGGCAGTGAGCACAGAGGGTGATGGGTGAACGGGACTGGGTGTGAGTTAGGACACGGGGCAGTGAGCACAGGGGGTGATGGGTGAACGGGACTGGGTGCGAGTTAGGACACGGGGCAGTGAGCACATGGGGTGATGGGTGAACGGGACTGGGTGTGATTTAGGACACGGGGCAGTGAGCACAGGGGGTGATGGATGAACAGGACTGGGTGTGTGTTAGGACACGGGGCAGTGAGCACAGGGGGTGATGGGTGAACGGGACTGGGTGTATGTTAGGACACGGGGCAGTGAGCACAGGGGGTGATGGGTGAACGGGACTGGGTGTGAGTTAGGACACGGGGCAATGAGCGCAGGGGGCGATGGGTGAACGGGACTGGGTGTGAGTTAGGACACGGGGCAGCGAGCACAGGGGGTGATGGGTGAACGGGACTGGGTGTGAGTTAGGACACGGGGCAGTGAGCACAGAGGGTGATGGGTGAACGGGACTGGGAGCGAGTTAGGACACGGGGCAGTGAGCACAGGGGGTGATGGGTGAACGGGACTGGGTGCGAGTTAGGACACGGGGCAGTGAGCACAGGGGGTGATGGGTGAACGCGACTGGGTGTGAGTTAGGACACGGGGCAGTGAGCACAGGGGGTGATGGGTGAACGGGACTGGGTGTGAGTTAGGACACGGGGCAGTGAGCACAGTGGGTGATGGGTGAACGGGACTGGGTGTGAGTTAGGACACGGGGCAGTGAGCCCAGTGGGTGATGGGTGAACGGGACTGGGTGTGAGTTAGGACACGGGGCAATGAGCACAGGGGGTGATGGGTGAACGGGATGCGGTGTGAGTTAGGACACGGGGCAGTGATCACAGGGGGTGACGGGTGAACGGGACTGGGTGTGAGTTAGGACACGGGGCAGTGAGCACAGGGGGTGATGGGTGAACGGGACTGGGTGTGAGTTAGGACACGGGGCAGTGAGCACAGGGGGTGATGGGTGAACGGGACTGGGTGTGAGTTAGGACACGGGGCAGTGAGCACAGGGGGTGATGGGTGAACGGGACTGGGTGTGAGTTAGGACACGGGGCAGTGAGCACAGGGGGTGATGGGTGAACGGGACTGGGTGTGAGTGAGGACACGGGGCAGTGAGCACAGGGGGTGAGGGGTGAACGGGACTGGGTGTGAGTTAGGACACGGGGCAGTGAGCACAGGGTGCGATGGGTGAACAGGACTGTGTGTGAGTTACGACACGGGGCAGTGAGCACAGGGGCTGATGGGTGAACGGGACTGGGTGTGAGTTAGGACACGGGGCAGTGAGCACAGGGGGTGATGGGTGAACGGGATGCGGTTTGACTTAGGACACGGTACAGTGAGCACAGGGGGTGATGGGTGAACGGGACTGGGTGTGAGTTAGGAGACGGGGCAGTGAGCACAGGGGGTGATGGGTGAACGGGACCGGGTGTGAGTTAGGACACGGGGCAGTGAGCACAGGGGGCGATGGGTAAACGGGACTGGGTGTGAGTTAGGACACGGGGCAGTGAGCACAGGGGGTGATGGGTGAACGGGACTGGGTGTGAGTTAGGAGACGGGGCAGTGAGCACAGGGGGTGATGGGTGAACGGGACTGGGTGTGAGTTAGGACACGGGGCAGTGAGCACAGGGGGTGATGGGTGAACGGGACTGGGTGTGAGTTAGGACACGGGGCAGTGAGCACAGGGGCTGATGGGTGAACGGGACTGGGTGTGAGTTAGGACACGGGGCAGTGAGCACAGGGGGTGATGGGTGAACGGGACTTGGTGTGAGTTAGGACACGGGGCAGTGAGCACAGGGGCTGATGGGTGAACGGGACTGGGTGTGAGTTAGGACACGGGGCAGTGAGCACAGGGGGTGATGGGTGAACGGGACTGGGTGTGAGTTAGGACACGGGGCAGTGAGCACAGGGGCTGATGGGTGAACGGGACTGGGTGTGAGTTAGGACACGGGGCAGTGAGCACAGGGGGCGATGGGTGAACGGGACTGGGTGTGAGTTAGGACACGGGGCAGTGAGCACAGGGGGTGATGGGTGAACGGGACTTGGTGTGAGTTAGGACACGGGGCAGTGAGCACAGCGGGTGAAGGGTGAACGGGACTGGGTGTGAGTTAGGACACGGGGCAGTGAGCACAGGGGGTGATGGGTGAACGGGACTGGGTGTGTGTTAGGACACGGGGCAGTGAGCACAGGGGGTGATGGGTGAACGGGACTGGGTGTGTGTTAGGACACGGGGCAGTGAGCACAGGGGGTGATGGGTGAACGGGACTGGGTGCGAGTTAGGACACGGGGCAGTGAGCACGGGGTGATGGGTGAACGGGACTGGGTGTGAGTTAGGACTAGGGGCAGTGAGCACAGGGGGTGATGGGTGAACGGGACTGGGTGTGTGTTAGGACACGGGGCAGTGAGCACAGGGGGTGATGGGTGAACGGGACTGGGTGTGTGTTAGGACACGGGGCAGTGAGCACAGGGGGTGATGGGTCAACGGGACTGGGTGCGAGTTAGGACACGGGGCAGTGAGCACAGGGGGTGATGGGTGAACGGGACTGGGTGCGAGTTAGGACACGGGGCAGTGAGCAAAGGGGGTGATGGGTGAACGGGACTGGGTGTGAGTTAGGACACGGGGCAGTGAGCACAGGGGGTGATGGGTGAACAGGACTGGGTGTGTGTTAGGACTAGGGGCAGTGAGCACAGGGGGTGATGGGTGAACGGGACAGGGTGTGTGTTAGGACACGGGGCAGTGAGCACAGGGGGTGATGGGTGAACGGGATTGGGTGTGAGTTAGGACACGGGGCAGTGAGCACAGGGGGCGATGGGTGAACGGGACTGGGTGTGAGTTAGGACACGGGGCAGTGAGCACAGGGGGCGATGGGTGAACGGGACTGGGTGTGATTTAGGACACGGGGCAGTGAGCACAGGAGGTGATGGGTGAACGGGACTGGGTGTGAGTTAGGACACGGGGCAGTGAGCACAGGGGGTGATGGGTGAACGGGACTGGGTGTGAGTTAGGACACGGGGCAGTGAGCACAGTGGGTGATGGGTGAGCGGGACTGGGTGTGAGTTAGGACACGGGGCAGTGAGCAGAGGGGGTGATGGGTGACTGGGTGTGAGTTAGGACACGGGGCAGCGAGCACAGGGGGTGATGGGTGAACGGGACTGGGTGTGAGTTAGGACACGGGGCAGTGAGCACAGAGGGTGATGGGTGAACGGGACTGGGAGCGAGTTAGGACACGGGGCAGTGAGCACAGGGGGTGATGGGTGAACGGGACTGGGTGCGAGTTAGGACACGGGGCAGTGAGCACAGGGGGTGATGGGTGAACGCGACTGGGTGTGAGTTAGGACACGGGGCAGTGAGCACAGGGGGTGATGGGTGAACGGGACTGGGTGTGAGTTAGGACACGGGGCAGTGAGCACAGTGGGTGATGGGTGAACGGGACTGGGTGTGAGTTAGGACACGGGGCAGTGAGCCCAGTGGGTGATGGGTGAACGGGACTGGGTGTGAGTTAGGACACGGGGCAATGAGCACAGGGGGTGATGGGTGAACGGGATGCGGTGTGAGTTAGGACACGGGGCAGTGATCACAGGGGGTGACGGGTGAACGGGACTGGGTGTGAGTTAGGACACGGGGCAGTGAGCACAGGGGGTGATGGGTGAACGGGACTGGGTGTGAGTTAGGACACGGGGCAGTGAGCACAGGGGGTGATGGAGTGAACGGGACTGGGTGTGAGTTAGGACACGGGGCAGTGAGCACAGGGGGTAATGGGTGAACGGGACTGGGTGTGAGTTAGGACACGGGGCAGTGAGCACAGGGGGTGATGGGTGAACGGGACTGGGTGTGAGTGAGGACACGGGGCAGTGAGCACAGGGGGTGAGGGGTGAACGGGACTGGGTGTGAGTTAGGACACGGGGCAGTGAGCACAGGGTGCGATGGGTGAACAGAACTGGGTGTGAGTTAGGACACGGGGCAGTGAGCACAGGGGCTGATGGGTGAACGGGACTGGGTGTGAGTTAGGACACGGGGCAGTGAGCACAGGGGGTGATGGGTGAACGGGATGCGGTTTGACTTAGGACACGGTACAGTGAGCACAGGGGGTGATGGGTGAACGGGACTGGGTGTGAGTTAGGAGACGGGGCAGTGAGCACAGGGGGTGATGGGTGAACGGGACCGGGTGTGAGTTAGGACACGGGGCAGTGAGCACAGGGGGCGATGGGTAAACGGGACTGGGTGTGAGTTAGGACACGGGGCAGTGAGCACAGGGGGTGATGGGTGAACGGGACTGGGTGTGAGTTAGGAGACGGGGCAGTGAGCACAGGGGGTGATGGGTGAACGGGACTGGGTGTGAGTTAGGACACGGGGCACTGAGCACAGGGGGCGATGGGTAAACGGGACTGGGTGTGAGTTAGGACACGGGGCAGTGAGCACAGGGGGTGATGGGTGAACGGGACTGGGTGTGAGTTAGGACACGGGGCAGTGAGCACAGGGGGCGATGGTGTGAACGGGACTGGGTGTGAGTTAGGACACGGGGCAGTGAGCACAGAGGGTGATGGGTGAACGGGACTTGGTGTGAGTTAGGACACGGGGCAGTGAGCACAGCGGGTGAAGGGTGAACGGGACTGGGTGTGAGTTAGGACACGGGGCAGTGAGCACAGGGGGTGATGGGTGAACGGGACTGGGTGTGTGTTAGGACACGGGGCAGTGAGCACAGGGGGTGATGGGTGTGAACGGGACTGGGTGTGTGTTAGGACACGGGGCAGTGAGCACAGGGGGTGATGGGTGAACGGGACTGGGTGCGAGTTAGGACACGGGGCAGTGAGCACGGGGTGATGGGTGAACGGGACTGGGTGTGAGTTAGGACTAGGGGCAGTGAGCACAGGGGGTGATGGGTGAACGGGACTGGGTGTGTGTTAGGACACGGGGCAGTGAGCACAGGGGGGTGATGGGTGAACGGGACTGGGTGTGTGTTAGGACACGGGGCAGTGAGCACAGGGGGTGATGGGTCAACGGGACTGGGTGCGAGTTAGGACACGGGGCAGTGAGCACAGGGGGTGATGGGTGAACGGGACTGGGTGCGAGTTAGGACACGGGGCAGTGAGCAAAGGGGGTGATGGGTGAACGGGACTGGGTGTGAGTTAGGACACGGGGCAGTGAGCACAGGGGGTGATGGGTGAACAGGACTGGGTGTGTGTTAGGACTAGGGGCAGTGAGCACAGGGGGTGATGGGTGAACGGGACAGGGTGTGTGTTAGGACACGGGGCAGTGAGCACAGGGGGTGATGGGTGAACGGGACTGGGTGTGAGTTAGGACACGGGGCAGTGAGCACAGGGGGCGATGGGTGAACGGGACTGGGTGTGAGTTAGGACACGGGGCAGTGAGCACAGGGGGCGATGGGTGAACGGGACTGGGTGTGATTTAGGACACGGGGCAGTGAGCACAGGAGGTGATGGGTGAACGGGACTGGGTGTGAGTTAGGACACGGGGCAGTGAGCACAGGGGGTGATGGGTGAACGGGACTGGGTGTGAGTTAGGACACGGGGCAGTGAGCACAGTGGGTGATGGGTGAGCGGGACTGGGTGTGAGTTAGGACACGGGGCAGTGAGCAGAGGGGGTGATGGGTGAACGGGTCTGGGTGTGAGTTAGTTACGACACGGGGCAGTGAGCACAGCGGGTGAAGGGTGAACGGGACTGGGTGTGAGTTAGGACACGGGGCAGTGAGCACAGGGGGTGATGGGTGAACGGGACTGGGTCTGAGTTAGGACACGGGGCAGTGAGCACAGCGGGTGATGGGTGAACGGGACTGGGTGTGAGTTAGGATACGGGGCAGTGAGCACAGGGGGTGAAGGGTGAACGGGACTGGGTGTGAGTTAGGAGACGGGGCAGTGAGCACAGCGGGTGAAGGGTGAACGGGATTGGGTGTGAGTTAGGACACGGGGCAGTGAGCACAGTGGGTGAAGGGTGAACGGGACTGGGTGTGAGTTAGGACACGGGGCAGTGAGCACAGTGGGTGATGGGTGAATGGGACTGGGTGTGAGTTAGGACATGGGGCAGTGAGCACAGGGGATGATGGGTGAACGGGACTGGGTGTGAGTTAGGATACGGGGCAGTGAGCACAGGGGGTGATGGGTGAACGGGACTGGGTGTGAGTTAGGACACGGGGCAGTGAGCACAGGGGGTGAAGTGTGAACGGGACTGGGTGTGAGTTAGGATACGGGGCAGTGAGCACAGGGGGTGATGGGTGAACGGGACTGGGTGTGAGTTAGGACACGGGGCAGTGAGCACAGGGGGCGATGGGTGAACGGGACTGGGTGTGAGTTAGGATACGGGGCAGGGAGCACAGGGGGTGATGGGTGAACGGGACTGGGTGTGAGTTAGGACACGGGGCAGTGAACACAGGGGGTGATGGGTGAACGGGACTGGGTGTGTGTTAGGACATGGGGCAGTGAGCACAGGGGGTGATGGGTGAACGGGATTGGGTGCGAGTTCGGACACGGGGCAGTGAGCACAGGGGGTGATGGGTGAACGGGACTGGGTGTGAGTTAGAACACGGGGCAGTGAGCACAGGGGGTGAATGGTGAACGGGACTGGGTGTGTGTTAGGACACGGGGCAGTGAGCACAGGGGGTGATGGGTGAACGGGACTGGGTGCGAGTTAGGACACGGGGCAGTGAGCACAGGGGGTGATGGGTGAACGGGACTGGGTGCGAGTTCGGACACGGGGCAGTGAGCACAGGGGGTGATGGGTGAACGGGACTGGGTGTGTGTTAGGACACGGGGCAGTGAGCACAGGGGGTGATGGGTGAACGGGACTGGGTGCGTGTTAGGACACGGGGCAGTGAGCACAGGGGGTGATGGGTGAACGGGACTGGGTGCGAGTTAGGACACGGGGCAGTGAGCACAGGGGGTGATGGGTGAATGGGACTGGGTGCGAGTTAGGACACGGGGCAGTGAGCACAGGGGGTGATGGGTGAACGGGACTGGGTGTGAGTTAGGACACGGGGCAGAGAGCACAGGGGGTGATGGGTGAACAAGCCTGGGTGTGTGTTAGGACACGGGGCAGTGAGCACAGGGGGTGATGGGTGAACGGGACTGGGTGTGTGTTAGGACACGGGGCAGTGAGCACAGGGGGTGATGGGTGAACGGGACTGGGTGTGAGTTAGGACACGGGGCAATGAGCGCAGGGGGTGATGGGTGAACGGGACTGGGTGTGAGTTAGGACACGGGGCAGTGAGCTCAGGGGGTGATGGGTGAACGGGACTGGGTGTGAGTTAGGACACGGGGCAGTGAGCACAGGGGGTGATGGGTGAACGGGACTGGGTGTGAGTTAGGACACGGGGCAGTGAGCACAGGGGGTGATGGGTGAACGGGACTGGGTGTGAGTTAGGACAAGGGGCAGTGAGCACAGGGGGTGATGGGTGAACAGGACTGGGTGTGAGTTAGGACACGGGGCAGTGAGCACAGGGGGTGATGGGTGAACGGGACTGGGAGCGAGTTAGGACACGGGGCAGTGAGCACAGGGGGTGATGGGTGAACGGGACTGGGTGCGAGTTAGGACATGGGGCAGTGAGCACAGGGGGAGATGTGTGAGCGGGACTGGGTGTGAGTTAGGACACGGGGCAGTGAGCACAGTGGGTGATGGGTGAACGGGACTGGGTGTGAGTTAGGACACGGGGCAGTGAGCACTGGGGGTGATGGGTGAACGGGACTGGGTGTGAGTTCGGACACGGGGCAGTGAGCACAGGGGGTGATGGGTGAACGGGACTGGGTGTGAGTGAGGACACGGGGCAGTGAGCACAGGGGGTGAGGGGGTGAACGGGACTGGGTGTGAGTTAGCACACGGGGCAGTGAGCACAGGGGGCGATGGGTGAACGGGACTGGGTGTGAGTTAGGACACGGGGCAGTGAGCACAGGGGCTGATGGGTGAACGGGACTGGGTGTGAGTTAGGACACGGGGCAGTGAGCCCAGTGTGTGATGGGTGAACGGGACTGGGTGTGAGTTAGGACACGGGGCAGTGAGCACAGGGGGTGATGGGTGAACGGGATGCGGTGTGAGTTAGGACACGGGGCAGTGAGCACAGGGGGTGATGGGTGAACGGGACTGGGTGTGAGTTAGGACACGGGGCAGTGAGCACAGGGGGTGATGGGTGAACGGGACTGGGTGTGAGTTAGGACACGGGGCAGTGAGCACAGGGGGTGATGGGTGAACGGGACTGGGTGTGAGTTAGGACACGGGGCAGTGAGCACAGGGGGTGATGGGTGAACGGGACTGGGTGTGAGTTAGGACACGGGGCAGTGAGCACAGGGGGTGATGGGTGAACGGGACTGGGTGTGAGTGAGGACACGGGGCAGAGAGCACAGGGGGTGATGGGTGAACGGGACTGGGTGTGAGTTAGGACACGGGGCAGTGAGCATAGTGGGTGATGGGTGAACGGGACTTGGTGTGAGTTAGGACACGGGGCAGTGAGCACAGGGGTTGAGGAGTGCACGGGACTGGGTGTGAGTTAGGACACGGGGCAGTGAGCACAGGGTGCGATGGGTGAACAGGACTGGGTGTGAGTTAGGACACGGGGCAGTGAGCACAGGGGCTGATGGGTGAACGGGACTGGGTGTGAGTTAGGACACGGGGCAGTGAGCACAGGGGGTGATGGGTGAACGGGTTGCGGTTTGAGTTAGGACACGGTGCAGTGAGCACAGGGGGTGATGGGTGAACGGGACTGGGTGTGAGTTAGGAGACGGGGCAGTGAGCACAGGGTGTGTTGGGTGAACGGGACTGGGTGTGAGTTAGGACACGGGGCAGTGAGCACAGGGGGAGATGGGTGAACGGGACTGGGTGTGAGTTAGGACACGGGGCACTGAGCACAGGAGGCGATGGGTAAACGGGACTGGGTGTAAGTTAGGACACGGGGCAGTGAGCACAGGGGGTGATGGGTGAACGGGACTGGGTGTGAGTTAGGACACGGGGCAGTGAGCACAGGGGGCGATGGGTGAACGGGACTGGGTGTGAGTTAGGACACGGGGCAGTGAGCACAGGGGGCGATGGGTGAACGGGACTGGGTGTGAGTTAGGACACGGGGCAGTGAACACAGGGGGTGATGGGTGAACGGGACTGGGTGTGAGTTAGGACACGGGGCAGTGAGCACAGGGGGTGATGGGTGAACGGGACTGGGTGTGAGTTAGGACACGGGGCAGTGAGCACAGGGGGTGATGGGTGAACGGGACTGGGTGCGAGTGAGGACAGGGGGCAGTTAGCACAGGGGGTGATGGGTGAACGGGACTGGGTGTGAGTTAGGACACGGGGCAGTGAGCACAGGTGGCGATGGGTGAACGGGTCTGGGTGTGAGTTAGGACACGGGGCCGTGAGCACAGGGGGTGATGGGTGAACGGGACTGGGTGTGAGTTAGGACACGGGGCAGTGAGCACAGGGGGTGATGGGTGAACGGGACTGGGTGTGTGTTAGGACACGGGGCAGTGAGCACAGGGGGTGATGGGTGAACGGGACTGGGTATGAGTTAGGACACGGGGCAGCGGGCACAGGGGGTGATGGGTGAACGGGACTGGGTGTGAGTTAGGAAACGGGGCAGTGAGCACAGGGGGTTATGGGTGAACGGGACTGGGTGCGATTTACGACACGGGGCAGTGAGCACAGGGGGTGATGGGTGAACGGGACTGGGTGTGAGTTAGGACACGGGGCAGTGAGCACAGGGGGTGATGAGTGAACGGGACTGGGTTTGTGTTAGGACACGGGGCAGTGAGCACAGCGGGTGATGGGTGAACGGGACTGGGTGTGTGTTCGGACACGGGGCAGTGAGCACAGCGGGTGATGGGTGAACGGGACTGGGTGCGAGTTAGGACACGGGGCAGTGAGCACAGGGGGTGATGGGTGAACGTGTCTGGGTGCGAGTTAGGACACGGGGCAGTGAGCACAGTGGGTGATGGGTGAACGGGACTGGGTTTGAGTTAGGACACGGGGCAGTGAGCACAGGGGGTGATGGGTGAACAGGACTGGGTGTGAGTTAGGACACGGGGCAGTGAGCACAGGGGGTGATTGGTGAACGGGACTGGGTGTGTGTTAGGACACGGGGCAGTGAGCACAGGGGGTGATGGGTGAACGGGACTGGTGCGAGTTAGGACACGGGGCAGTGAGCACAGGGGGTGATGGGTGAACGGGACTGGGTGCGAGTTAGGACACGGGGCAGTGAGCACAAGGGGTGATGGGTGAACGGGACTGGGTGTGAGTTAGGACACGGGGCAGTGAGCACAGGGGGTGATGGGTGAACGGGACTGGGTGTGTGTTAGGACACGGGGCAGTGAGCACAGGGGGTGATGGGTGAACGGGACTGGGTGTGTGTTAGGACACGGGGCAGTGAGCACAGTGGGTGATGGGTCAACGGGACTGGGTGCGAGTTAGGAAACGGGGCAGTGAGCACAGGGGGTGATGGGTGAACGGGACTGGGTGCGAGTTAGGACACGGGGCAGTGAGCACAGGGGGTGATGGGTGAACGGGACTGGGTGTGAGTTAGGACACGGGGCAGTGAGCACAGGGGGTGATGGGTGAACAGGACTGGGTGTGTGTTAGGACACGGGGCAGTGAGCACAGGGGGTGATGGGTGAACGGGACAGTGTGTGTGTTAGGACACGGGGCAGTGAGCACAGGGGGTGATGGGTGAACGGGACTGGGTGTGAGTTAGGACACGGGGCAGTGAGCACAGGGGGCGATGGGTGAACGGGACTGGGTGTGAGTTAGGACACGGGGCAGTGAGCACAGGGGGCGATGGGTGAACGGGACTGGGTGTGAGTTAGGGCACGGGGCAGTGAGGACAGGAGGTGATGGGTGAACGGGACTGGGTGTGAGTTAGCACACGGGGCAGTGAGCACAGGGGGTGATGGGTGAATGGGACTGGGTGTGAGTTAGGACACGGGGAAGTGAGCACAGGGGGTGATGGGTGAACGGGACTTGGTGTGAGTTAGGACACGGGGCAGTGAGCAGAGGGGGTGATTGGTGAACGGGTCTGGGTGTGAGTTAGGACACGGGGCAGTGAGCACAGCGGGTGATGGGTGAACGGGACTGGGTGTGAGTTAGGACACGGGGCAGTGAGCACAGGGGGTGATGGGTGAACGGGACTGGGTCTGAGTTAGGACACGGGGCAGTGAGCACAGCGGGTGATGGGTGAACGGGACTGGGTGTGAGTTAGGATACGGGGCAGTGAGCACAGGGGGTGAAGGGTGAACGGGACGGTGTGAGTTAGGAGACGGGGCAGTGAGCACAGGGGGTGAAGGGTGAACGGGACTGGGTGTGAGTTAGGACACGGGGCAGTGAGCACAGGGGGTGAAGGGTGAACGGGACTGGGTGTGAGTTAGGACATGGGGCAGTGAGCACAGGGGGTGATGGGTGAACGGGACTGGGTGTGAGTTAGAATACGGGACAGTGAGCACAGGGGGTGATGGGTGAACGGGACTGGGTGTGAGTTAGGACACGGGGCAGTGAGCACAGGGGGTGAAGGGTGAACGGGACTGGGTGTGAGTTAGGATACGGGGCAGTGAGCACAGGGGGTGATGGATGGACGGGACTGAGTGTGAGTTAGATCACGGGGCAGTGAGCACAGGGGGCGATGGGTGAACGGTACTGGGTGTGAGTTAGGATACGGGGCAGTGAGCACAGGGGGTGATGGGTGAACGGGACTGGGTGTGAGTTAGGACATGGGGCAGTGAGCACAGGGGGTGATGGGTGAACGGGACTGGGTGTGAGTTAGGACACGGGGCAGTGAGCACAGAGGGTGATGGGGTGAACGGGACTGGGTGTGAGTTAGGACACGGGGCAGTGAGCACAGGGGGCGATGGGTGACCGGGACTGGGTGTGAGTTAGGACACAGGGCAGTGAGCACAGGGGGCGATGGGTGAACGGGACTGGGTGTGAGTTAGGACACGGGGCAGTGAGCACAGGGGGTGATGGGTGAACGGGACTGGGTGTGAGTTAGGACACGGGGCAGTGAGCACGGGGTGATGGCTGAACGGGACTGGGTGTGAGTTAGGACACGGGGCAGTGAGCACAGGGGGTGATGGGTGAACGGGACTGGGTGCGATTTAGGACACGGGGCAGTGAGCACAGGGGGCGATGGGTGGACGGGACTGGGTGTGAGTTAGGATACGGGGCAGTGAGCACAGGGGGTGATGGGTGAACGGGACTGGGTGTGAGTTAGGACGCGAGGCAGTGAGCACAGGGGGTGATGGGTGAACGGGACTGGGTGTGAGTTAGGACACGGGGCAGTGAGCACAGGGGGCGATGGGTGAATGGGACTTGGTGCGAGTTAGGACACGGGGCAGTGAGCACAGGGGGTGATGGGTGATCGGGACTGGGTGTGAGTTAGGACACGGGGCAGTGAGCACAGGGGGTGATGGGTGATCGGGACTGGGTGTGAGTTAGGACACGGGGCAGTGAGCACAGAGGGTGATGGGTGAACGGGACTGGCTGCGAGTTAGGACACGGGGCAGTGAGCACAGGGGGTGATGGGTGATCGGGACTGGGTGTGAGTTAGGACACGGGGCAATGAGCACAGAGGGTGATGGGTGAACGGGACTGTGTGTGAGTTAGGACACGGGGCAGTGAGCACAGGGGGTGATGGGTGAACGGGACTGGGTGTGAGTTAGGACACGGGGCAGTGAGCACAGGGGGTGATGGGTGAACGGGACTGGGTGTGTGTTAGGACACGGGGCAGTGAGCACGGGGGGTGATGGGTGAACGGGCCTGGGTGTGAGTAAGGACACGGGGCAGTGAGCACAGTGGGTGATGGGTGAACGGGACTGGGTGCGAGTTAGGACACGGGGCAGTGAGCACAGGGGGTGATGGGTGAACGGGACTGGGTGTGTGTTAGGACACGGGGCAGTGAGCACAGGGGGTGATGGGTGAACGGGACTGGGTGTGAGTTAGGACACGGGGCAGTGAGCACAGGGGGCGATGGGTGAACGGGACTGGGTGTGAGTTAGGACACGGGGCAGTGAGCACAGGGGGCGATGGGTGAACGGGACTGGGTGTGATTTAGGACACGGGGCAGTGAGCACAGGAGGTGATGGGTGAACGGGACTGGGTGTGAGTTAGGACACGGGGCAGTGAGCACAGGGGGTGATGGGTGAACGGGACTGGGTGTGAGTTAGGACACGGGGCAGTGAGCACAGTGGGTGATGGGTGAGCGGGACTGGGTGTGAGTTAGGACACGGGGCAGTGAGCAGAGGGGGTGATGGGTGAACGGGTCTGGGTGTGAGTTACGACACGGGGCAGTGAGCACAGCGGGTGAAGGGTGAACGGGACTGGGTGTGAGTTAGGACACGGGGCAGTGAGCACAGGGGGTGATGGGTGAACGGGACTGGGTCTGAGTTAGGACACGGGGCAGTGAGCACAGCGGGTGATGGGTGAACGGGACTGGGTGTGAGTTAGGATACGGGGCAGTGAGCACAGGGGGTGAAGGGTGAACGGGACTGGGTGTGAGTTAGGAGACGGGGCAGTGAGCACAGCGGGTGAAGGGTGAACGGGATTGGGTGTGAGTTAGGACACGGGGCAGTGAGCACAGTGGGTGAAGGGTGAACGGGACTGGGTGTGAGTTAGGACACGGGGCAGTGAGCACAGTGGGTGATGGGTGAATGGGACTGGGTGTGAGTTAGGACATGGGGCAGTGAGCACAGGGGATGATGGGTGAACGGGACTGGGTGTGAGTTAGGATACGGGGCAGTGAGCACAGGGGGTGATGGGTGAACGGGACTGGGTGTGAGTTAGGACACGGGGCAGTGAGCACAGGGGGTGAAGTGTGAACGGGACTGGGTGTGAGTTAGGATACGGGGCAGTGAGCACAGGGGGTGATGGGTGAACGGGACTGGGTGTGAGTTAGGACACGGGGCAGTGAGCACAGGGGGCGATGGGTGAACGGGACTGGGTGTGAGTTAGGATACGGGGCAGGGAGCACAGGGGGTGATGGGTGAACGGGACTGGGTGTGAGTTAGGACACGGGGCAGTGAACACAGGGGGTGATGGGTGAACGGGACTGGGTGTGTGTTAGGACATGGGGCAGTGAGCACAGGGGGTGATGGGTGAACGGGATTGGGTGCGAGTTCGGACACGGGGCAGTGAGCACAGGGGGTGATGGGTGAACGGGACTGGGTGTGAGTTAGAACACGGGGCAGTGAGCACAGGGGGTGAATGGTGAACGGGACTGGGTGTGTGTTAGGACACGGGGCAGTGAGCACAGGGGGTGATGGGTGAACGGGACTGGGTGCGAGTTAGGACACGGGGCAGTGAGCACAGGGGGTGATGGGTGAACGGGACTGGGTGCGAGTTCGGACACGGGGCAGTGAGCACAGGGGGTGATGGGTGAACGGGACTGGGTGTGAGTTAGGACACGGGGCAGTGAGCACAGGGGGTGATGGGTGAACGGGACTGGGTGTGAGTTAGGACATGGGGCAGTGAGCACAGGGTGTGATGGGTGAACGGGACTGGGTGTGAGTTAGGACACGGGGCAGTGAGCACAGGGGGTGATGGGTGAACGGGACTGGTGCGAGTTAGGACACGGGGCAGTGAGCACAGGGGGTGATGGGTGAACGGGACTGGGTGTGAGTTAGGACACGGGGCAGTGAGCACAGGGGGTGATGGGTGAACGGGACTGGGTGTGTGTTAGGACACGGGGCAGTGAGCACAGGGGGTGATGGGTGAACGGGACTGGGTGCGTGTTAGGACACGGGGCAGTGAGCACAGGGGGTGATGGGTGAACGGGACTGGGTGCGAGTTAGGACACGGGGCAGTGAGCACAGGGGGTGATGGGTGAATGGGACTGGGTGCGAGTTAGGACACGGGGCAGTGAGCACAGGGGGTGATGGGTGAACGGGACTGGGTGTGAGTTAGGACACGGGGCAGAGAGCACAGGGGGTGATGGGTGAACAAGCCTGGGTGTGTGTTAGGACACGGGGCAGTGAGCACAGGGGGTGATGGGTGAACGGGACTGGGTGTGTGTTAGGACACGGGGCAGTGAGCACAGGGGGTGATGGGTGAACGGGACTGGGTGTGAGTTAGGACACGGGGCAATGAGCGCAGGGGGTGATG
Source organism: Somniosus microcephalus (assembly GCF_052327205.1). Taxonomy (NCBI): domain Eukaryota; kingdom Metazoa; phylum Chordata; class Chondrichthyes; order Squaliformes; family Somniosidae; genus Somniosus; species Somniosus microcephalus. The sequence goes on along the minus strand of NC_140997.1, from coordinate 236,749,156 downwards.
GGTGAACGGGACTGGGTGTGAGTTAGGACACGGGGCAGTGAGCTCAGGGGGTGATGGGTGAACGGGACTGGGTGTGAGTTAGGACACGGGGCAGTGAGCACAGGGGGTGATGGGTGAACGGGACTGGGTGTGAGTTAGGACACGGGGCAGTGAGCACAGGGGGTGATGGGTGAACGGGACTGGGTGTGAGTTAGGACAAGGGGCAGTGAGCACAGGGGGTGATGGGTGAACAGGACTGGGTGTGAGTTAGGACACGGGGCAGTGAGCACAGGGGGTGATGGGTGAACGGGACTGGGAGCGAGTTAGGACACGGGGCAGTGAGCACAGGGGGTGATGGGTGAACGGGACTGGGTGCGAGTTAGGACATGGGGCAGTGAGCACAGGGGGAGATGTGTGAGCGGGACTGGGTGTGAGTTAGGACACGGGGCCAATGAGCACAGGGGGTGATGGGTGAACGGGACTGGGAGCGAGTTAGGACACGGGGCAGTGAGCACAGGGGGTGAGGGGTGAACGGGACTTGGTGTGAGTTAGGACACGGGGCAGTGAGCACAGTGGGTGATGGGTGAACGGGACTGGGTGTGAGTTAGGACACGGGGCAGTGAGCACTGGGGGTGATGGGTGAACGGGACTGGGTGTGAGTTCGGACACGGGGCAGTGAGCACAGGGGGTGATGGGTGAACGGGACTGGGTGTGAGTGAGGACACGGGGCAGTGAGCACAGGGGGTGAGGGGTGAACGGGACTGGGTGTGAGTTAGCACACGGGGCAGTGAGCACAGGGGGCGATGGGTGAACGGGACTGGGTGTGAGTTAGGACACGGGGCAGTGAGCACAGGGGCTGATGGGTGAACGGGACTGGGTGTGAGTTAGGACACGGGGCAGTGAGCCCAGTGTGTGATGGGTGAACGGGACTGGGTGTGAGTTAGGACACGGGGCAGTGAGAACAGGGGGTGATGGGTGAACGGGATGCGGTGTGAGTTAGGACACGGGGCAGTGAGCACAGGGGGTGATGGGTGAACGGGACTGGGTGTGAGTTAGGACACGGGGCAGTGAGCACAGGGGGTGATGGGTGAACGGGACTGGGTGTGAGTTAGGACACGGGGCAGTGAGCACAGGGGGTGATGGGTGAACGGGACTGGGTGTGAGTTAGGACACGGGGCAGTGAGCACAGGGGGTGATGGGTGAACGGGACTGGGTGCGAGTTAGGACACGGGGCAGTGAGCACAGGGGGTGATGGGTGAACGGGACTGGGTGTGAGTGAGGACACGGGGCAGAGAGCACAGGGGGTGATGGGTGAACGGGACTGGGTGTGAGTTAGGACACGGGGCAGTGAGCATAGTGGGTGATGGGTGAACGGGACTTGGTGTGAGTTAGGACACGGGGCAGTGAGCACAGGGGTTGAGGAGTGCACGGGACTGGGTGTGAGTTAGGACACGGGGCAGTGAGCACAGGGTGCGATGGGTCAACGGGACTGGGTGCGAGTTAGGAAACGGGGCAGTGAGCACAGGGGGTGATGGGTGAACGGGACTGGGTGCGAGTTAGGACACGGGGCAGTGAGCACAGGGGGTGATGGGTGAACGGGACTGGGTGTGAGTTAGGACACGGGGCAGTGAGCACAGGGGGTGATGGGTGAACAGGACTGGGTGTGTGTTAGGACACGGGGCAGTGAGCACAGGGGGTGATGGGTGAACGGGACAGTGTGTGTGTTAGGACACGGGGCAGTGAGCACAGGGGGTGATGGGTGAACGGGACTGGGTGTGAGTTAGGACACGGGGCAGTGAGCACAGGGGGCGATGGGTGAACGGGACTGGGTGTGAGTTAGGACACGGGGCAGTGAGCACAGGGGGCGATGGGTGAACGGGACTGGGTGTGAGTTAGGGCACGGGGCAGTGAGGACAGGAGGTGATGGGTGAACGGGACTGGGTGTGAGTTAGCACACGGGGCAGTGAGCACAGGGGGTGATGGGTGAATGGGACTGGGTGTGAGTTAGGACACGGGGAAGTGAGCACAGGGGGTGATGGGTGAACGGGACTTGGTGTGAGTTAGGACACGGGGCAGTGAGCAGAGGGGGTGATTGGTGAACGGGTCTGGGTGTGAGTTAGGACACGGGGCAGTGAGCACAGCGGGTGATGGGTGAACGGGACTGGGTGTGAGTTAGGACACGGGGCAGTGAGCACAGGGGGTGATGGGTGAACGGGACTGGGTCTGAGTTAGGACACGGGGCAGTGAGCACAGCGGGTGATGGGTGAACGGGACTGGGTGTGAGTTAGGATACGGGGCAGTGAGCACAGGGGGTGAAGGGTGAACGGGACGGTGTGAGTTAGGAGACGGGGCAGTGAGCACAGGGGGTGAAGGGTGAACGGGACTGGGTGTGAGTTAGGACACGGGGCAGTGAGCACAGGGGGTGAAGGGTGAACGGGACTGGGTGTGAGTTAGGACATGGGGCAGTGAGCACAGGGGGTGATGGGTGAACGGGACTGGGTGTGAGTTAGAATACGGGACAGTGAGCACAGGGGGTGATGGGTGAACGGGACTGGGTGTGAGTTAGGACACGGGGCAGTGAGCACAGGGGGTGAAGGGTGAACGGGACTGGGTGTGAGTTAGGATACGGGGCAGTGAGCACAGGGGGTGATGGATGGACGGGACTGAGTGTGAGTTAGATCACGGGGCAGTGAGCACAGGGGGCGATGGGTGAACGGTACTGGGTGTGAGTTAGGATACGGGGCAGTGAGCACAGGGGGTGATGGGTGAACGGGACTGGGTGTGAGTTAGGACATGGGGCAGTGAGCACAGGGGGTGATGGGTGAACGGGACTGGGTGTGAGTTAGGACACGGGGCAGTGAGCACAGAGGGTGATGGGTGAACGGGACTGGGTGTGAGTTAGGACACGGGGCAGTGAGCACAGGGGGCGATGGGTGACCGGGACTGGGTGTGAGTTAGGACACAGGGCAGTGAGCACAGGGGGCGATGGGTGAACGGGACTGGGTGTGAGTTAGGACACGGGGCAGTGAGCACAGGGGGTGATGGGTGAACGGGACTGGGTGTGAGTTAGGACACGGGGCAGTGAGCACGGGGTGATGGCTGAACGGGACTGGGTGTGAGTTAGGACACGGGGCAGTGAGCACAGGGGGTGATGGGTGAACGGGACTGGGTGCGATTTAGGACACGGGGCAGTGAGCACAGGGGGCGATGGGTGGACGGGACTGGGTGTGAGTTAGGATACGGGGCAGTGAGCACAGGGGGTGATGGGTGAACGGGACTGGGTGTGAGTTAGGACGCGAGGCAGTGAGCACAGGGGGTGATGGGTGAACGGGACTGGGTGTGAGTTAGGACACGGGGCAGTGAGCACAGGGGGCGATGGGTGAATGGGACTTGGTGCGAGTTAGGACACGGGGCAGTGAGCACAGGGGGTGATGGGTGATCGGGACTGGGTGTGAGTTAGGACACGGGGCAGTGAGCACAGGGGGTGATGGGTGATCGGGACTGGGTGTGAGTTAGGACACGGGGCAGTGAGCACAGAGGGTGATGGGTGAACGGGACTGGCTGCGAGTTAGGACACGGGGCAGTGAGCACAGGGGGTGATGGGTGATCGGGACTGGGTGTGAGTTAGGACACGGGGCAATGAGCACAGAGGGTGATGGGTGAACGGGACTGTGTGTGAGTTAGGACACGGGGCAGTGAGCACAGGGGGTGATGGGTGAACGGGACTGGGTGTGAGTTAGGACACGGGGCAGTGAGCACAGGGGGTGATGGGTGAACGGGACTGGGTGTGTGTTAGGACACGGGGCAGTGAGCACGGGGGGTGATGGGTGAACGGGCCTGGGTGTGAGTAAGGACACGGGGCAGTGAGCACAGTGGGTGATGGGTGAACGGGACTGGGTGCGAGTTAGGACACGGGGCAGTGAGCACAGGGGGTGATGGGTGAACGGGACTGGGTGTGAGTTAGGACACGGGGCAGTGAGCACAGGGGGTGATGGGTGAACGGGACTGGGTGTGTGTTAGGACACGGGGCAGTGAGCACAGGGGGTGATGGGTGAACGGGACTGGGTGCGTGTTAGGACACGGGGCAGTGAGCACAGGGGGTGATGGGTGAACGGGACTGGGTGCGAGTTAGGACACGGGGCAGTGAGCACAGGGGGTGATGGGTGAACGGCACTGGGTGTGAGTTAGGACACGGGGCAGTGAGCACAGGGGGTGATGGGTGAACGGGACTGGGTGTGAGTTAGGACACGGGGCAGTGAGCACAGGGGGTGATGGGTGAACGGGACTGGGTTTGAGTTAGGACACGGGGCAGTGAGCACAGCGGGTGATGGGTGAACGGGACTGGGTGTGAGTTAGGACACGGGGCAGTGAGCACAGGGGGTGATGGGTGAACGGCACTGGGTGTGAGTTAGGACACGGGGCAGTGAGCACAGGGGGTGATGGGTGAACGGGACTGGGTGTGAGTTAGGACACGGGGCAGTGAGCACAGGGGGTGATGGGTGAACGGGACTGGGTTTGAGTTAGGACACGGGGCAGTGAGCACAGCGGGTGATGGGTGAACGGGACTGGGTGTGAGTTAGGACACGGGGCAATGAGCACAGGGGGTGATGGGTGAACGGGACTGGGTCTGAGTTAGGACATGGGGCAGTGAGCACAGGGGGCGATGGGTGAACGGGACTGGGTGTGAGTTAGGGCACGGGGCAGTGAGCACAGGGGGCGATGGGTGAACGGGACTGGGTGTGAGTTAGGACTCGGGGCAGTGAGCACAGGGGGCGATGGGTGAACGGGACTGGGTGTGAGTTAGGACACGGGGCAGTGAGCACAGGGGGTGATGGGTGAACGGGACTGGGTGTGAGTTAGGACACGGGGCAGTGAGCACAGGGGGTGAAGGGTGAACGGGACTGGGTGTGAGTTAGGACACGGGGCAGTGAGCACAGGGGGTGAAGGGTGAACGGGACTGGATGTGAGTTAGGACATGGGGCAGTGAGCACAGGGGGTGATGGGTGAACGGGACTGGGTGTGAGTTAGGATACGGGGCAGTGAACACAGGGGGTGATGGGTGAACGGGACTGGGTGTGAGTTAGCACACGGGGCAGTGAGCACGGGGTGAAGGGTGAACGGGACTGGGTGTGAGTTAGGATACGGGGCAGTGAGCACAGGGGGAGATGGGTGAACGGGACTGGGTGTGAGTTAGGACACGGGGCAGTGAGCACAGGGGGTGATGGGTGAACGGGACTGGGTGTGAGTTAGGACACGGGGCAGTGAGCACAGGGGACGATGGGTGAACGGGACTGGGTGTGAGTTAGGATACGGGGCAGTGAGCACAGGGGGTGATGGGTGAACGGGACTGGGTGTGAGTTAGGACACGGGGCAGTGAGCACAGGGGGTGATGGGTGAACGGGACTGGGTGTGAGTGAGGACACGGGGCAGTGAGCACAGGGGGTGAGGGGTGAACGGGACTGGGTGTGAGTTAGGACACGGGGCAGTGAGCACAGGGGGCGATGGGTGAACGGGACTGGGTGTGAGTTAGGACACGGGGCAGTGAGCACAGGGGGCGATGGGTGAATGGGACTTGGTGCGAATTAGGACACGGGGCAGTGAGCACAGCGGGTGAAGGGTGAACGGGACTGGGTGTGAGTTAGGACGCGAGGCCGTGAGCACAGGGGGTGATGGGTGAACGGGACTGGGTGTGAGTTAGGACATGGGGCAGTGAGCACAGGGGGTGATGGGTGAACGGGACTGGGTGTGAGTTAGGACACGGGGCAATGAGCACAGAGGGTGATGGGTGAACGGGACTGGGTGTGAGTTAGGACACGGGGCAGTGAGCACAGGGGGCGATGGGTGAATGGGACTGGGTGTGAGTTAGGACATGGGGCAGTGAGCACAGGGGGTGATGGGTGAACGGGACTGGGTGTGAGTTAGGACACGGGGCAGTGAGCACAGGGGGTGATGGGTGAACGGGACTGGGTGTGAGTTAGGACACGGGGCAATGAGCACAGAGGGTGATGGGTGAACGGGACTGGGTGTGAGTTAGGACACGGGGCAGTGAGCACAGGGGGCGATGGTTGAAGGGGACTGGGTGTGAGTTAGGACACGGGGCAGTGAGCACAGGGGGTGATGGGTGAACGGGACTGGGTGTGAGTTAGGACACGGGGCAGTGAGCACAGGGGGTGATGGGTGAACGGGACTGGGTGTGAGTTAGGACACGGGGCAGTGAGCACAGGGGGTGATGGGTGAACGGGACTGGGTGTGAGTTAGGACATGGGGCAGTGAGCACAGGGGGTGATGGGTGATCGGGACTGGGTGCGAGTTAGGACACGGGGCAGTGAGCACAGGGGGTGATGGGTGAACGGGACTGGGTGTGAGTTAGGACACGGGGCAATGAGCACAGAGGGTGATGGGTGAACGGGACTGGGTGTGAGTTAGGACACGGGGCAGTGAGCACCGTGGGTGATGGGTGAACGGGACTGGGTGGGAGTTAGGACACGGAGCAGTGAGCACAGGGGGTGATGGGTGAACGGGACTGGGTGCAAGTTAGGACATGGGGCAGTGAGCACAGGGGGTGATGGGTGAACGGGACTGGGTGTGAGTTATGACACGGGGCAGTGAGCACAGGGGGTGATGGGTGAACGGGACTGGGTGTGTGTTAGGACACGGGGCAGTGAGCACAGGGGGTGATGGGTGAACGGGACTGGGTGTGTGTTAGGACACGGGGCAGTGAGCACAGGGGGTGATGGGTGAACGGGACTGGGTGCGAGTTAGGACACGGGGCAGTGAGCACAGGGGGTGATGGGTGAACGGGTCTGGGTGTGAGTTAGGACACGGGGCAGTGAGCACAGGGGGTGATGGGTGAACGGGACTGGGTGTGAGTTAGGACACGGGGCAGTGAGCACAGGGGGTGATGGGTGAACGGGACTGGGTGTGAGTTAGGACACGGGGCAGTGAGCACAGGGGGTGATGGGTGAACGGGACTGGGTGTGAGTTAGGACACGGGGCAGTGAGCACAGGGGGTGATGGGTGAACGGGACTGCGTGTGAGTTAGGACACGGGGCAGTGAGCACAGGGGGTGATGGGTGAACGGGACTGGGTGTGAGTTTGGACACGGGGCAGTGAGCACAGGGGGTGATGGGTGAACGGGACTGGGTGTGAGTTAGGACACGGGGCAGTGAGCACAGGGGGTGATGGGTGAACGGGACTGTGTGTGAGTTCGGACACGGGGCAGTGAGCACAGGGGGTGATGGGTGAACGGGACTGGGTGTGAGTTAGGACACGGGGCAGTGAGCACAGAAGCTGATGGGTGAACGGGACTGGGTCTGAGTTAGGACACGGGGCAGTGAGCACAGGGGGTGATGGGTGAACGGGACTGGGTGTGAGTTAGGATACGGGGCAGTGAGCACAGGGGGTGAAGGGTGAACGGGACTGGGTGTGAGTTAGGAGACGGGGCAGTGAGCACAGGGGGTGAAGGGTGAACGGGACTGGGTGTGAGTTAGGACACGGGGCAGTGAGCACAGTGGGTGAAGGGTGAACGGGACTGGGTGTGAATTAGGACACGGTGCAGTGAGCACAGGGGGTGATGGGTGAACGGGACTGGGTATGAGTTAGGAGACGGGGCAGTGAGCACAGGGGGTGAAGGGTGAACGGGACTGGGTGTGAGTTAGGACACGGGGCACTCAGCACAGGGGGTGAAGGGTGAACGGGACTGGGTGTGAGTTAGGACACGGGGCAGTGAGCACAGGGGGTGATGGGTGAACGGGACTGGGTGTGAGTTAGGACACGGGGCAGTGAGCACAGGGGGTGAGGGGTGAACGGGACTGGCTGTGAGTTAGGACACGGGGCAGTGAGCACAGGGGGTGATGGGTGAACGGGACTGGGTGTGAGTTAGGACACGGTGCAGTGAGCACAGGGGGTGATGGGTGAACGGGACTGGGTGTGAGTTAGGACACGGGGCATTGAGCACAGGGGGTGATGGGTGAACGGGACTGGGTGTGAGTTAGGACACGGGGCAGTGAGCACGGGGTGATGGGTGAACGGGACTGGGTGTGAGTTAGGACACGGGGCAGTGAGCACAGGGGGTGATGGGTGAACGGGACTGGGTGTGAGTTAGGATACGGGGCAGTGAGCACAGGGGGTGATGGGTGAACGGGACTGGGTGTGATTTAGGACACGGGGCAGTGAGCACAGAGGGTGATGGGTGAACGGGACTGGGTGTGAGTTAGGACACGGGGCAGTGAGCACAGGGGGCGATGGGTGAACGGGACTGGGTGTGAGTTAGGACACGGGGCAGTGAGCACAGGGGGTGATGGGTGAACGGGACTGGGTGTGAGTTAGGACACGGGGCAGTGAGCACAGGGGGTGATGGGTGAACGGGACTGGGTGTGAGTTAGGACACGGGGCAGTGAGCACAGGGGGTGATGGGTGAACGGGACTGGGTGTGAGTGAGGACACGGTGCAGTGAGCACAGGGGGTGAGGGGTGAACGGGACTGGGTGTGAGTTAGGACACGGGGCAGTGAGCACAGGGGGTGATGGGTGAACGGGACTGGGTGTGAGTTAGGACACGGGGCAGTGAGCACAGGGGGTGATGGGTGAACGGGACTGGGTGTGAGTTAGGACACGGGGCAGTGAGCACAAGGGGTGATGGGTGAACGGGATGCGGTGTGAGTTAGGACACGGGGCAGTGAGCACAGTGGGTGATGGGTGAACGGGACTGGGTGTGAGTTAGGACACGGGGCAGTGAGCACAGGGGGTGATGGGTGAACGGGACTGGGTGCGAGTTATGACACGGGGCAGTGAGCACAGGGGGTAATGGTGAACGGGACTGGGTGTGAGTTAGGGCACGGGGCAGTGAGCACAGTGGGTGATGGGTGAACGTGACTGGGTGTGAGTTAGGACACGGGGCAGTGAGCACAGGGGGCGATGGGTGAACGGGACTGGTTGTGAGTTAGGACACGGGGCAGTGAGCACAGGGGGCGATGGGTGAACGGGACTGGTTGTGAGTTAGGACACGGGGCAGTGAGCACAGGGGGTGATGGGTGAACGGGACTGGGTGTGAGTTAGGACACGGTGCAGTGAGCACAGGGGGTGATGGGTGAACGGGACTGGGTGTGAGTTAGGACACGGGGCATTGAGCACAGGGGGTGATGGGTGAACGGGACTGGGTGTGAGTTAGGACACGGGGCAGTGAGCACGGGGTGATGGGTGAACGGGACTGGGTGTGAGTTAGGACACGGGGCAGTGAGCACAGGGGGTGATGGGTGAACGGGACTGGGTGTGAGTTAGGATACGGGGCAGTGAGCACAGGGGGTGATGGGTGAACGGGACTGGGTGTGATTTAGGACACGGGGCAGTGAGCACAGAGGGTGATGGGTGAACGGGACTGGGTGTGAGTTAGGACACGGGGCAGTGAGCACAGGGGGCGATGGGTGAACGGGACTGGGTGTGAGTTAGGACACGGGGCAGTGAGCACAGGGGGTGATGGGTGAACGGGACTGGGTGTGAGTTAGGACACGGGGCAGTGAGCACAGGGGGTGATGGGTGAACGGGACTGGGTGTGAGTTAGGACACGGGGCAGTGAGCACAGGGAGTGATGGGTGAACGGGACTGGGTGTGAGTTAGGACACGGGGCAGTGAGCACGGGGTGATGGGTGAACGGGACTGGGTGTGAGTTAGGACACGGGGCAGTGAGCACAGGGGGTGATGGGTGAACGGGACTGGGTGTGAGTTAGGACACGGGGCAGTGAGCACAGGGGGTGATGGGTGAACGGGACTGGTTGTGAGTTAGGACACGGGGCAGTGAGCACAGGGAGTGATGGGTGAACGGGACTGGGTGTGAGTTAGGACACGGGGCAGTGAGCACAGGGGGTGATGGGTGAACGGGACAGGGTGTGAGTTAGGACACGGGGCAGTGAGCACAGGGGGTGATGGGTGAACGGGACTGGGTGTGAGTTAGGGCACGGGGCAGTGAGCACAGGGGGTGATGGGTGAACGGGACTGGGTGCGAGTTAGGACACGGGGCAGTGAGCACAGGGGATGATGGGTGAACGGGACTGGGTGTGAGTTAGGACACGGGGCAGTGAGCACAGGGGGTGATGGGTGAACGGGACTGGGTGTGAGTTAGGACACGGGGCAGTGAGCACAGGGGGTGATGGGTGAACGGGACTGGGTGTGAGTTAGGACACGGGGCAGCGAGCACAGGGGGTGATGGGTGAACGGGACTGGGTGTGAGTTAGGACACGGGGCTGTGAGCACAGGGGGTGATGGGTGAACGGGACTGGGTGCGAGTTAGGACACGGGGCAGTGAGCAAAGTGGGTGATGGGTGAACGGGACTCGGTGTGAGTTAGGACACGGGGCAATGAGCGCAGGGAGTGATGGGTGAACGGGACTGGGTGTGAGTTAGGACACGGGGCAGTGAGCACAGTGGGTGATGGATGAACGGGACTGGGTTTGAGTTAGGACACGGGTCAGTGAGCACAGGGGGTGATGGATGAACGGGACTGGGTGTGAGTTAGGACACGGGTCAGTGAGCACAGGGGGGGATGGGTGAACGGGACTGGGTGTGAGTTAGGACACGGGGCAGTGAGCACAGGGGGTGAGGGGTGAACGGGACTGGGTGTGAGTTAGGACACGGGGCAGTGAGCACAGGGGGTGATGGGTGAACGGGACTGGGTGTGAGTTAGGACACGGGGCAGTGAGCACAGGGCGTGATGAGAGAACGGGACTGGGTGCGAGTTCGGACACGGGGCAGTGAGCACAGTTGGTGATGGGTGAACGGGACTGGGTGCGAGTTAGGACACGGGGCAGTGAGCACAGATGGTGATGGGTGAACGGGACTGGGTGTGAGTTAGGACACGGGGCAGTGAGCACAGGGGGTGATGGGTGAACGTGATTGGGTGTGAGTTAGGACACGGGGCAGTGAGCACAGGGGGTGATGGGTGAACGTGACTGGGTGTGAGTTAGGACACGGGGCAGTGAGCACAGTGGGTGATGGGTGAACGGGACTGGGTGTGAGTTAGGACATGGGGCAGTGAGCACAGGGGGTGATGGGTGAACGGGACTGGGTGTGAGTTAGGACACGGGGCAGTGAGCACAGGTGGTGATGGGTGAACGGGACTGGGTGTGAGTTAGGACACGGGGCAGTGAGCACAGGGGGTGACGGGTGAACGGGACTGGTTGTGAGTTAGGACATGAGGCAGTGAGCACAGGGGTGATGGGTGAACGGGACTGGGTGTGAGTTAGGACATGAGGCAGTGAGCACAGGGGGTGATGGGTGAACGGGACTGGGTGTGAGTTAGGACACGGGGCAGTGAGCACAGGGGGTGATGGGTGAATGGGACTGGGTGTGAGTTAGGACATGGGGCAGTGAGCACAGGGGGTGATGGGTGAACGGGACTGGGTGTGAGTTAGGACACAGGGCAGTGAGCACAGCGGGTGATAGCTGAACGGGACTGGGTGTGAGTTAGGACACGGGGCAGTGAGCACAGAGGGTGATGGGTGAGCGCGACTGGGTGTGAGTTAGGACATAGGGCAGTGAGCACAAGGGGTGATGGGTGAGCGGGACTGTGTGTGAGTTAGGACACGGGCCAGTGAGCACAGGGGGTGATGGGTGAGCGCGACTGGGTGTGAGTTAGGACATAGGGCAGTGAGCACAAGGGGTGATGGGTGAACGGGACTGGGTGCGAGTTTGGACACGGGCCAGTGAGCACAGGGGGTGATGGGTGAACGGGACTGGGTGTGAGTTAGGACACGGGGCAGTGAGCACAGAGGGTGATGGGTGAACGGGACTGGGGTGAATTAGGACACGGGGCAGTGAGCACAGGGGATGATGGGTGAACGGGACTGGGTGTGAGTTAGGACACGGGGCAATGAGCACAGGGGGTGATGGGTGAACGGGACTGGGGTGAGTTAGGACACGGGGCAGTGAGCACAGAGGGTGATGGGTGAACGGGACTGGGGTGAATTAGGACACGGGGCAGTGAGCACAGGGAGTGATGGGTGAACGGGACTGGGTGTGAGTTAGGACACGGGGCAGTGAGCACAGGGGGTGATGGGTGAACGGGACTGGGTGTGAATTAGGACACGGGGCACTGAGCACAGGGGGTGATGGGTGAACGGGACTGGGTGTGAGTTAGGGCACGGGGCAGTGAGCACAGGGGGTGATGGGTGAACGGGACTGGGTGCGAGTTAGGACACGGGGCAGTGAGCACAGGGGATGATGGGTGAACGGGACTGGGTGTGAGTTAGGACACGGGGCAGTGAGCACAGGGGGTGATGGGTGAACGGGACTGGGTGTGAGTTAGGACACGGGGCAGTGAGCACAGGGGGTGATGGGTGAACGGGACTGGGTGTGAGTTAGGACACGGGGCAGTGAGCACAGGGGGTGATGGGTGAACGGGACTGGGTGTGAGTTAGGACACGGTGCTGTGAGCACGGGGTGATGGGTGAACGGGACTGGGTGCGAGTTAGGACACGGGGCAGTGAGCAAAGTGGGTGATGGGTGAACGGGACTCGGTGTGAGTTAGGACACGGGGCAATGAGCGCAGGGAGTGATGGGTGAACGGGACTGGGTGTGAGTTAGGACACGGGGCAGTGAGCACAGTGGGTGATGGATGAACGGGACTGGGTTTGAGTTAGGACACGGGTCAGTGAGCACAGGGGGTGATGGATGAACGGGACTGGGTGTGAGTTAGGACACGGGTCAGTGAGCACAGGGGGGGATGGGTGAACGGGACTGGGTGTGAGTTAGGACACGGGGCAGTGAGCACAGGGGGTGAGGGGTGAACGGGACTGGGTGTGAGTTAGGACACGGGGCAGTGAGCACAGGGGGTGATGGGTGAACGGGACTGGGTGTGAGTTAGGACACGGGGCAGTGAGCACAGGGCGTGATGAGAGAACGGGACTGGGTGCGAGTTCGGACACGGGGCAGTGAGCACAGTTGGTGATGGGTGAACGGGACTGGGTGCGAGTTAGGACACGGGGCAGTGAGCACAGATGGTGATGGGTGAACGGGACTGGGTGTGAGTTAGGACACGGGGCAGTGAGCACAGGGGGTGATGGGTGAATGTGATTGGGTGTGAGTTAGGACACGGGGCAGTGAGCACAGGGGGTGATGGGTGAACGTGACTGGGTGTGAGTTAGGACACGGGGCAGTGAGCACAGGGGGTGATGGGTGAACGGGACTGGGTGTGAGTTAGGACATGGGGCAGTGAGCACAGGGGGTGATGGGTGAACGGGACTGGGTGTGAGTTAGGACACGGGGCAGTGAGCACAGGGGGTGATGGGTGAACGGGACTGGGTGTGAGTTAGGACACGGGGCAGTGAGCACAGGGGGTGACGGGTGAACGGGACTGGTTGTGAGTTAGGACATGAGGCAGTGAGCACAGGGGTGATGGGTGAACGGGACTGGGTGTGAGTTAGGACATGGGGCAGTGAGCACAGGGGGTGATGGGTGAACGGGACTGGGTGTGAGTTAGGACACGGGGCAGTGAGCACAGGGGGTGATGGGTGAACGGGACTGGGTGTGAGTTAGGACACGGGGCAGTGAGCACAGGGGGTGATGGGTGAACGGGACTGGGTGTGAGTTAGGACACGGGGCAGTGAGCACAGGGGGTGACGGGTGAACGGGACTGGTTGTGAGTTAGGACATGAGGCAGTGAGCACAGGGGTGATGGGTGAACGGGACTGGGTGTGAGTTAGGACACGGGGCAGTGAGCACAGGGGGTGATGGGTGAACGGGACTGGGTGTGAGTTAGGACATGGGGCAGTGAGCACAGGGGGTGATGGGTGAACGGGACTGGGTGTGAGTTAGGACACGGGGCAGTGAGCACAGGGGGTGATGGGTGAACGGGACTGGGTGTGAGTTAGGACACGGGGCAGTGAGCACAGGGGGTGACGGGTGAACGGGACTGGTTGTGAGTTAGGACATGAGGCAGTGAGCACAGGGGTGATGGGTGAACGGGACTGGGTGTGAGTTAGGACACGGGGCAGTGAGCACAGGGGGTGATGGGTGAACGGGACTGGGTGTGAGTTTGGACACGGGGCAGTGAGCACAGGGGGTGATGGGTGAACGGGACTGGGTGTGAGTTAGGACATGAGGCAGTGAGCACAGGGGGTGATGGGTGAACGGGACTGGGTATGAGTTAGGACACGGGGCAGTGAGCACAGGGGGTGATGGGTGAATGGGACTGGGTGTGAGTTAGGACATGGGGCAGTGAGCACAGGGGGTGATGGGTGAACGGGACTGGGTGTGAGTTAGGACACAGGGCAGTGAGCACAGCGGGTGATAGCTGAACGGGACTGGGTGTGAGTTAGGACACGGGGCAGTGAGCACAGAGGGTGATGGGTGAGCGCGACTGGGTGTGAGTTAGGACATAGGGCAGTGAGCACAAGGGGTGATGGGTGAGCGGGACTGGGTGTGAGTTAGGACACGGGGCAGTGAGCACAGGGGGTGATGAGTGAGCAGGACTGGGTGTGAGTTAGGACATAGGGCAGTGAGCACAAGGGGTGATGGGTGAACGGGACTGGGTGCGAGTTTGGACACGGGCCAGTGAGCACAGGGGGTGATGGGTGAACGGGACTGGGTGTGAGTTAGGACACGGGGCAGTGAGCACAGAGGGTGATGGGTGAACGGGACTGGGGTGAATTAGGACACGGGGCAGTGAGCACAGGGGATGATGGGTGAACGGGACTGGGTGTGAGTTAGGACATGGGGCAATGAGCACAGGGGGTGATGGGTGAACGGGACTGGGGTGAGTTAAGACACGGGGCAGTGAGCACAGGGGGTGATGGGTGAACGGGACTGGGTGTGAGTTAGGACACGGGGCAGTGAGCACAGGGGGTGATGGGTGAACGGGACTGGGTGTGAGTTAGGACACGGGGCAGTGAGCACAGGGGGTGATGGGTGAACGGGACTGGGGTGAGTTAGGACACGGGGCAGTGAGCACAGGGGGTGATGGGTGAACGGGACTGGGGTGAGTTAGGACACAGGGCAGTGAGCACAGGGGGCGATGGGTGAACGGGACTGGGTGTGAGTTAGGACACGGGGTAGCAGTGTTTTGGATGAGCTGAAGTTTAAGGAGGATGGAATGTGGGAGGCCGGCCCGGAGAATGTTAGAATAGTCGAGTCTGGAGGTAACAAAGGCAACAGAGGGTGGGGTACAATAACATACAAAGATCCTACAGAACGAATCTTTACCTCAAACAGAATCATAATCAACTTTATTGTCATTGTTAGTGCGCAAGTGCAGTACAACGAAATGTAGGCATGCGGCTCCCGAGAGTGTACATTTAGATTAAGACATTTAAACATTCAAAATTCATTTGGCTTGTAATACATTAACATAAACATAATAAAGTGCATTGTCAGATGTGCAGGCTTTAGAGTTTATTTGTGGAGTTCAGTAGGATGACAGCCCTGGGAAAGAAGCTGTTCCTAAATCTGGTCGTACGGGTGCGAATGCATCTGTAGCGTCTCCCAGATGGCAGGAGGGCGAACAGACTGTGGCTGGGGTGGGTAGGGTCTTTAATGATGGTCCGTGACCTCCGTAAACAGCGTTTCTGGTATATGTGCTCTATGGTCGGTAGCCGGGTGCCGGTAATGCGTTGGGCAGTTTTGACTACCCGCTGCAGGGCTGTGGGGAAAGAGCAGGGGGGAGCGGGACTAATTGGAGAGCTCTTTCAAAGAGCCGGCACAGGCACGATGGGCCGAATAGCCTCCTTCTGTGCTGTGTGATTCTATGACCAGGAGTTCAGATTGAGCAAGTTGCCCAGGAGAGATTTTATCAAGAATATCAGGTCATTACGATGAATTTGAAGGAGCAAAATATTATTTTCCAGCCACAGTGACACTGAATCTGACAGATAGTTGAGAGAATGCAGACGTTTTATTACCATCACTGCAGGCACGGAGCCTGCCTGAGAAAATTGCAGTTATTCCCTCAAAGCATTCTTTCTCTCTGCAATTTGTTGGAATATGAGAGTAAACTAGCGAGAGACATAAAAACAGACTGTAAAAGCTTCTGTAGGTATGTAAAAAGGAAAAGATTAGCGAAAGTAAATGTGGGTCCCTTACAGCCTGAGACAGGAGAAGTTATAATGGGGAATAAGGAAATGGCCGAGAAATTAAACAAATACTTAGGGCTCGATTTTCCAAACCCGGGGGAGGTGGGTTTGGAGGCGGGAGTGGTGGGAAAATTGCAGAATCGGGGGGGCAGGAACCCATCCCGCCCCCAACCCGCCTCCGTGCCAATGTCCCAGGAGGCGGGTACCCGACCTGTGCTGGGAGCCGCCTCCCCGAGGCAGGAAGGAAATTAGTGCCAATTAACTGTCTGTTAAGTATGTCCTGTCTACAAAAGCAGGACAAACCCGACCCGGCCAATTACCGTCCCATCAGTCTACTCTCAATCATCAGCAAAGTGATGGAAGGTGTCGTTGACAGTGCTATCAAACGGCACTTACTCAGCAATAACCTGCTAACTGACACCCAGTTTGGGTTCCGCCAGGGCCACTCAGCTCCTGACCTCATTACAGCCTTGTTCCAAACATGGACAAAAGAGCTGAACTCAAGAGGTGAGGTGAGAGTGACTGCCCTTGACATCAAGGCAGCATTTGATCAAGTGTGGCATTAAGGAGCCCTAGCAAAACTGAAGTCAATGGGAATCAAGGGGAAAACTCTCCATTGGTTGGAAGCATACCTAGCACAAAGGAAGTTGGCTGTGGTTGTTCGAGGTCATTCATCTCAATCACATGACATCACTGCAGGAGTTCCTCAGGGCAGTGTCCTAGGCCCAACCATCTTTAGCTGTTTCATCAATGACCTTCCCTCCATCATAAGGTCAGAAGTGGGGATGTTCGCTGATGATTGCACACTGTTCAGCACCATTCGAGACTCGTCAGATACTGACGCAGTCCGTGTCCATATGCAGCAAGACCTGGACAACATTCAGACTTGGGCTGACAAGTGGCAAGTAACATTCGCACCACACAAGTGCCAGGCAATGACCATCTCCAACAAGCGAGACTCTAACCATCTCCCCTTGACATTCAATGGCATTACCATCGCTGAATCCCCCACTATCAACATCCTGGGGGTTACCATTGATCAGAAACTGAACTGGACCAGCCATATAAATACTGTGGCTACAAGAGCAGGCCAGAGGCTGGGAATTCTGCGGCGAGTGTCTCACCTCCTGACTCCCCAAAGCCTTTCCACCATCTACAAGGCACAAGTCAGGAGTGTGATGGAATACTCTCCACTTGCCTGGATGAGTGCAGCTCCAACAACGCTCAAGAAGCTCGACACCATTCAGGATAAAGCAGCCCGCTTGATTGGCACTCCATCCACCACCTTCAACATTCACTCCCTCCACCACCGGCGCACTGTGGCTGCAGTGTGTACCATCTACAAGATGCACTGCAGCAACTCATCAAAGCTCCTTCAACAGCACCTTCCAAACCCGCGACCTCTACCACTTAGAAGGACAAGGGCAGCAGACGCATGGGAACATCACCACCTACAAGTTCCCCTCCAAGCCACACACCATCCTGACTTGGACCTGTATCGCCGTTCCTTCACTGTCGCTGGGCCAAAATCCTGGAACTCCCTTCCTAACAGCATTGTGGGTGTACCTACACCATATGGACTGCAGCGGTTCAAGAAGGCGGCTCACCACCATCTTCTCAAGGGCAATTAGGGATGGGCACTAAATGCAGGCCTAGCCAGCGACGCCCACATCCCATCAATGAATAAAAAAAAAGTTAACAGGCAGTTTTTTGCCTCATCCCTATTTTTAGCCCTGAAGTGTGGGCTGTCCGACGGCTCCGAACCACACCAAGTTAGCGAGGCGGACCGTCGGTCTGCAGGGGTTGAGATGTCCGTTGAGCAGGTGAGTGATGGGTGCATGTGTGCAGAGGTAAGTGTAAAGTGTCTTAATAAGTTTTACTTACCTTTACTTTCTCCTGCAGGCTTCCTTCCTTCAGTTCTCGGGAGTCCCTCAGCTCACCGGCACAGAAAGCAGAATGGCCGCTGAACTGTCAAAAGCTGCAGCCTCTGCTTTCTGGTCTGGAGAGATCTCTAACTGAGTCTGAGTAGAAGGACTCAAGTTAGAAGACAGATTGTCAGTGTTTGACAGCTTCACAGAGCTGTCAAACACTGATTTTTCATCTGTCAAAAGCTCTTGACAGATGAAATGTCAATCGCTGATGTCACCAGTAACCAGGTGTCCCTTAATTGGCCTGCTGAGCCTGCTGGGTGGGCTTAACAAGGTCAATCAAGGGAAAATAGCGTGGGTTGGCCACAAGTCGATGGAGGCGGGACTACAACCCAAAAAGTGGGAGTCCCGCCTCCAAAAGCTCCTCATTGACAAAATCCTGCCCTTTGTGTCTGTCTTCACGTAAGAAGGTGCAAAAAAACCTCCCGGAAATAGTGGAGAACCAAGTCTCCAGCGAGAATGAGGAACTGAAAGAAATTAGTGCTTGTAAAAAAAATAGTACTGGAGAAATTAATGGGACTGAAAGCCGATAAATCCCCTGGACCTGATGGCCTACATCCTAGGGTTTTGAAAGAGTTGGCTATAGAGATAGTGGATGCATTGGTTGTCATCTTGCAAAATTCCATAGATTCTAGAACGGTTCCCACGGATTATAAGGTAGCAAATGTAACCCCACTATTTAAGAAAGGAGTGAGAGAGAAAACGGGGAACTGTAGACCAGTTAGACTGATATCAGTAGCAGGGAAAATGCTAGAATCTATTATTAAGGATGTGGTAACAGGGCACTTAGAAAATAATAATAGGATTGGGCAGAGTCAACACGGATTTATGAAAGGGAAATCGTGTTTGACAAATCTGTTAGAGTTTTTTGAGGTTGTAACTAGCAGAATAGATAAGGGGGAACCAGTGGATGTGATGTATTTGGATTTCCAGAAGGCATTCGATAAGGTGCCACACAAGAGGTTATTAAACAAAATTAGGGCTCATGGGATTGGGGGTAATATACTAGCATGGATTGAGGATTGGTTAATGGACAGAAAACAGAGAGTAGGAATAAATGGGTCATTTTCAGGTTGGCAGGCTATAACTAGTGGGGTACCGCAAGGATCAGTGATTGGGCCTCAGCTATTCACAATCTACATCAATGATTTGGATGAGGGGACCAAATGTAATATATCCAAGTTTGCTGATGATACAAAGCTGGGTGGGAATGTAAGTTGTGAGGAGGATGCAAGGAGGCTTCAAGGGGATGTAGACAGGCTAAGTGAGTGGGCAAGAACATGGCAAATGGAATATAATGTGGAGAAATGTGAAGTTATCCACTTTGGTAGGAAAAATAGAAAAGCAGAGTATTTTTTAAATGGTGAGAGATTGGGAAATGTTGGTGTTCAGAGGGACCTGGGTGTCCTTGTACACGAATCACTGAAAGTTAACATGCAGGTGCAGCAAGCAATTAGGAAAGCAAATGGTGTGTTGGCCTTTATTACAAGAGGATTTGAGTATAAGAGTAAAGACGTCTTACTGCAATTATACAGGGCCCTGGTGAGAGCACACCGGGAGTATTGTGGACAGTTTTGGTCTCCTTGCCTTGGCTCATAGAGTACAAAAGCAAGGAAGTTGTGCTAAACCTTTATAAATCACTGGCTAGGCCTCAGCTGGAGTATTGTGTCCAATTCTGGGCACTGCACTTTAGGAAGGATGTGAAGGCTTTGGAGAGGGTGCGGAGGAGATTTACTAGAATGGTTCCAGGGATGAGGGACTTCAGTGATGTGGAGAGACTGGAGAAGTTGAGGTCGTTCTCCTCAGAGCAGAGAAGGTTAAGGGGAGATTTAATTGAGGTGTTCAAAATTATGAGGTGTTTTGATAGAGTAAATAAGGAGAAACTGTTTCCTGCGGTGCTGTATTCTGTACGGTTCCCAGTGGCAGGAGGGTCAGTAACCAGAGGACACAGATTGAAGGTCATTGGCAAAAAATGCAGGGGGGAGATGAGGAGAATGTTTTTACGCAGCGAGTTGTTGTGATCTGGAACGCGCTGCCTGAAAGGGCGGTGGGAGCAGATTCAATAGAAACTTTCAAAAGGGAATTGGATAAATACTTGATGGGGAAAATTTGTAGCGCTGTGGGGAAAGAGCAGGGGGGAGTGGGACTAATTGGAGAGCTCGTTCAAAGAGCCGGCACAGGCAGGATGGGCCGAATGGCCTCCCTCTGTGTTGTATCATCGTGTGATTCGCTCCTGTCTGAAGTCCACCCTCAACTGCTGCTTTCCACAAAAAATTCCAAACTCTCTGCGTCACAAAATGGGTTTGGATGAAATAACAACAGAACATGCTGGAAATACTCAGCAGGCCAGGCAGCATCCGTGGAGAGAGAAACCGAGTCAACGTTTCAGGTCTGGGACCCTTCATCAGAACTGGAAACAGCTGGAGATGTAACGGGTATTAAGCAGGTGCAGAGACAAGGGGGGGGATTGAAGGAATATTCTGTGCTTTCGTAAGAGGCAGGAAAGATAAAATGTTGCAAATGGGGATGGTAAAATCATACAGCATGAAAAATGGGGGCAGGGGTTATAGTCTGAAATTGTTGAACTCGATGTTGAGGCCAGCAGGCTGTAAAGTGCCTAATCGAAAGATGAGGTGCTGTTCCTCGAGCTTACGTTGAGCTTCCGTGGAACAATGTAATAGGCCGAGGACAGAGAGATCAGAGTGGGAGCGGAGGGGTGAATTAAAATGACAGGCGACCGGAAGCTCAGGGTCACCCTTACGGACTGAACGGAGGTGTCCCGCAAAGCGGTCACCCAATCTGCGTTTGGTCTCCCCAATGTAGAGGAGACCACATCGTGAGCAGCGAATACAGTATACTAGATTGCAAGAAGTACAAGTAAATCGCTGTTTCACCTGGAAGGGGTGTTTGGGGCCCTGGACAGTGGGAAGGGGGGAGGTATAAGGGCAGGTGTTGCATCTCCTCCGCTTGCACGGGAAGGTGCCGGGTGAAGGGGAAGGGGTGCTGGGGGTGATAGAGGAGTGGACCAGGGTGTCGCGGAGAGAGCCGTCCCTGCGGAATGCTGAAAGGGGAGGTGAGGGGAAGATGTGTTTGGTGGTGGGATCACGCTGGAGGTGGCGGAAATGGCAGAGGATGATCCGCTGAATGTGGAGACTGGTGGGGTGAAAGGTGAGGACAAGGGGAACCCTATCGTGGTTCCGGGAGGGAGGGGAAGGGGTGAGAGCAGAGATGTGTAATGATATCAGCAAATAGTGATGTTATTTGCCTGTTTGATTATCATGCCTTAACAGCAGTTTGCAGGTATTGATTACTTATGCCTGACCAGCAGAGGTCATATGACCGAGACAAGCAAGGCAGTTTAGTTTCAGTTTCATTCTAGATGCATCACTAGCATAATGGTGTCTCCTGAATGCTGTATAAAGAGTTGAACAGACTTTAGATTAAAACTCATTCTCTTTCATAAATGTCTCGTCATTGAACCCACAAAGAAATCAATACAAGATGAAGGTGGCCCTTTGAACCATCTGATCTCAACCGTCCAAAATGACTAGCCCGGGTATCTCCTCATCACAGCATCCGACTGCTCCTGAATCTAATCCAGTGCCCTGGTTTCCACCATCCGTCCTGGCAACCTCTTCCTCCTGATCAGTGACAAGAGGCATTTCCTGGTGACTGTCCCAGGACAGTGTCAGAGGTCACCTGTGGACTCTCCCTGAATTGGAAGTGTGCGGAGCAGGGGATTTCTCTAAGTCTTGTCGGGAATAATGACCTTAAACGCACAGCTCTGCACAGCGAGTGCGAAAAATAAAATAGAAATAGAAAGAACTTGCATTTCTCCAGCGCCTTTCACCACCTCAGGACGTCCCAAAGAGCTTCACAGCCAATGAAGTACTTTTTGAAGTGTGGTCACTGTTGTAATGCAGGAAACGCGGCAGCCAATTTGCGCACAGCAAGCTCCCACAAACAGCAATGTGATAATGACCAGATAATCTGTTTTAGTGATGTTGGTTGAGGGATAAATATTGGCCCCAGGACACCGGGGAGAACTCCCCTGCTCTTCTATGAAATAGCGACCGTGGGATCTTTTACATCCACCTGAGAGAGCAGACGGGGCCTCGGTTTAGCGTCTCATCCGAGAGACGGAACCTCCGACAGTGCGGCACTCCCTCAATGCTGCCCCTCTGACAGTGCAGCACTCCATCAGTACTGCTCCTCCGACAGTGCAGCACTCCCTCAGTACTGCCCCTCCGACAGTGCAGCACTCCCTCAGTACTGCCCCTCGAACAGTGCAGCACTCCCTCAGTACTGCCCCTCCGACAGTGCAGCACTCCCTCAGTACTGCCCCTCGAACAGTGCAGCACTCCCTCAGTACTGCTCCTCCGACAGTGCAGCACTCCCTCAGTACTGCCCCTCCGACAGTGCAGCGCTCCCTCAGTACTGCCCCTCCGACAGTGCGGCACTCCCTCAGTGCTGCCCCTCCGACAGTGCGGCGCTCCCTCAGTACTGCCCCTCCCACAGTGCAGTGCTCCCTCAGTACTGCCCCTCCGACAGTGCAGCACTCCCTCAGTACTGCCCCTCCGACAGTGCTGCGTTCCCTCAGTACTGCCCCTCCGACAGTGCAGCGCTCCCTCAGTACTGACCCTCCGACAGTGCAGTGCTCCCTCAGTACTGACCCTCCGACAGTGCAGCCCTCCCTCAGTACTGCCCCTCCGACAGTGCGGCGCACCCTCAGTGCTGCCCCTCTGACAGTGCAGTGCTCCCTCAGTACTGCCCCTCCGACAGTGCGGCGCTCCCTCTATACTGACCCTCCGACAGTGCAGTGCTCCCTCAGTACTGACCCTCCGACAGTGCAGCACTCCCTCAGTACTGCCCCTCCGACAGTGCGGCGCTCCCTCAGTGCTGCCCCTCTGACAGTGCAGTGCTCCCTCAGTACTGACCCTCCGACAGTGCAGCGCTCCCTCAGTACTGACCCTCCGACAGTGCAGTGCTCCCTCAGTACTGCCCCTCCGACAGTGCGGCGCTCCCTCAGTACTGCCCCTCTGACAGTGCGGCGCTCCCTCAGTACTGCCCCTCTGACAGTGCGGCGCTCCCTCTATACTGCACTAGGAGTGTTGGCCTGGACTATATGCTCAAGTCTCTGGAGTGGGACTTGAATCCACAACCTTTGACGCAGAGGTGAGAGAGAGAGAGCGAGCTACCCATCAAGCCACGGCTGACGATTCAAGTCTTCTGGCAACAGTTGAAGAAACACAATTCCCCAACTACCGAGTGAAGGATGAAGCTGGCAGGTGATGTGTGCAGCTCCCCGACAGCCCCTCGGGCAAACAGCTTACTTTGAACCAACAAGCAGTGCGACGGAATCATGACAGATTTTCAAACACACTCATTAACCTATTAAGGTGCTAATTCTGAAGATGGTGTGGGGTGTTGAGGGACGTGTGTAAGTTAGGATCGGTCCTTGAAGTACAAACCTCCAAACTGTGCAGCAATCCTGGCTCAAATCTGATCCAATGTTGTTTACCTATTAGTGCACTAAGTCTTTATTGATGTACTGTGTGACTTGTTTATCTTCAGCAGGGCCTGTCTATCTCGAAGAAAATACCTAATCTGATGCAATCTTTATCGTACATTAGGAGCCAGTGACTGAAGGACACACAGGGGTCACCAGGGGATTAATAAACAGAACAAACAGCCTGGCTGTTAGAGCACAGAGAGTTACACCGAGTGAACAGCACAGGAAGAGGCCATTCGGCCCCTCTGCTCCGTGCCGGTGTTTCTGCTCCACACCAGCCTCCTCCCACCCTCTTCATCTCACCCCATCACCATCACCTTCTATTCCTTTCTCCCTCATGTGTTTATCCAGCTTCCCCTTAAATGTATCTCTGCTCTTCGCCTCACCCACTCCCTGTGGGAGCGAGTTCCACATTCTCACCACTCTCTGGGTAAAGAAGTTTCTCCTGAATTCCCGATTGGATTTATTAGTGACGATCTTATATTGACGGCCCCTCGTTCTGGTCTCGCCCACAAGTGGAAACATCTTCCCTGTGTCTACCCTCTCGAACTCTTTCATAATTTTAAAGACCTCGATCAGGTCTCCCCTCAGCCTTCTCTTTTCGAGAGAAAGAGCCCCAGCCTGTTCAGTCTTTTCTGATAGTTTTAACCTCTCAGTTCTGGGATCATCCTTGTGATTCTTTCCTGCACCTTCTCCAGTGTCTCTGCATCCTTGTATCATTGGAAGTGACAGGGCCACAGAAGGACCACACCGTGAGTCAGCAACACATCCTCCCAACTTTAACAACCTTCAACCCTCCTTTGATATGCAAATAGAGTGCAGCTTTATAAATTATACAGTGGGACTTTAATTCAGAATAGAGAGCTTCTTATTTAAATCAAATGTCAAACTGGGGCGTGTGTCAGAGTGTCGAATGTATACCAGCACCGACTGAGAAAGTTCTCCACTAATGACCTGTGCAACCTGCCGGCGTCTCCAATCCATAAGGGATAAGGTGATTGCCGGAAGATTTGGGGCATTACTGTGAATAAAGATAATTACCAGACCTCAGACTCTGTGGGTTGAGGGAGGCAACGACAGGCCTGATTGTATCCCTGCCCACCGAGCGAGAACCGTGCAGGAGGAGGGGGTTCAAACTGCGATCGGGCACTTACGACACCGACACCGTCCCCGCACCGACACTGTCCCTGCACCGACACCGTCCCTGCACCGTCCCCACACCGACACCGTCCCCGCACCGACACTGTCCCTGCACCGACACCGTCCCCGCACCGTCCCCACACCGACACCGTCCCCGCACCGACACCGTCCCCGCACCGTCCCCACACCGACACTGTCCCTGCACCGACACCGTCCCCGCACCGTCCCCACACCGACACCGTCCCCGCACCGTCCCCACACCGACACCGTCCCCGCACCGACACCGTCCCCGCACCGACACCGTCCCCACACCGTCCCCACACCGACACCGTCCCCGCACCGACACCGTCCCCGCACCGACATCGTCCCCAAACTGACACTGTCTCCACACTGACACCGTCCCCAAACTGACACCGTCTCCACACCGACACCATCTCCACACCGTCACCATCTCCACACCGACACCGTCCCAACAGCGACACCGTCTCCGCACCGACACCGTCCCCACACCGACACCGTCCCCACACCGACACTGTCCCCACACCGACACCGTCCCCACACCGACACCGTCCCCACACCGACACTGTCTCCACACCGACACCGTCTCCATACCGTCACCATCTCCACACCGACACCGTCCCAACACCGTCACCATCTCCACACCGACACCATCTCCACACCGACACCGTCCCCACACTGACACCGTCCCCACACCGACACTGTCTCCACACCGACACCGTCTCCATACCGTCACCATCTCCACACCGACACCGTCCCAACACCGTCACCATCTCCACACCGACACCATCTCCACACCGACACCGTCCCCACACTGACACCGTCTCCACACCGACACCGTCCCCATACTGACACCGTCTCCACACCGACACCGTCCCCATACTGACACCGTCCCCACACCGACACCGTCTCCACACCGACACCGTCCCCACACCGACACCGTCCCCGCACTGACACCGTCTCCACACCGACACCGTCCCCATACTGACACCGTCTCCACACCGACACCGTCCCCACACCGACACCGTCCCCACACTGACACTGTCTCCACACCGACACCGTCCCCACACTGACACCGTCTCCACACCGACACCGTCCCCACACTGACACCGTCTCCACACCGACACCGTCCCCACACTGACACTGTCTCCACACCGACACCGTCCCCACACTGACACCGTCCCCACACCGACACCGTCCCCACACCGACACCGTCCCCATACTGACACCGTCTCCACACCGACACCATCCCCATACTGACACCGTCTCCACACTGACACCGTCCCCACACTGACACCGTCCCCACACCGGCACCGTCCCCATACTGACACCGTCTCCACACCGACACCGTCCCCACACCGACACTGTCTCCACACCGACACCGTCCCCACACTGACACCGTCCCCACACCGACACCATCCCAACACCGACACCGTCTCCGCACCGACACCGTCCCCATACTGACACCGTCTCCACACTGACACCGTCCCCACACTGACACCGTCCCCACACCGACACCGTCCCCACACCGACACTGTCTCCACACCGACACCGTCCCCACACTGACACCGTCCCCACACCGACACCGTCTCCACACCGACACCGTCCCCACACCGACACCGTCCCCATACCGACACCGTCCCCACACTGACACCGTCCCCACACCGACACCGTCCCCACACCGACACCGTCCCCACACTGACACCGTCCCCACACCGACACCGTCCCCACACTGACACCGTCCCCACACCGACACCGTCCCCACACCGACACCGTCCCCACACCGACACCGTCCCCACACCGACACCGTCCCCACACTGACACCGTCTCCACACCGACACCGTCCCCACACTGACACCGTCCCCATACTGACACCGTCCCCACACCGACACCGTCCCCACACCGACACCGTCCCCACACCGACACCATCCCCATACTGACACCGTCCCCATACTGACATTGTCCCCACACCGACACCATCCCCATACTGACACCGTCCCCACACCGACACCGTCCCCACACCGACACCGTCCCCACACCGACACCATCCCCATACTGACACCGTCCCCACACCGACACCGTCCCCACACCGACACCGTCCCCACACCGACACCATCCCCACACCGACACCGTCCCCACACCGACACCGTCCCCACACTGACACCGTCCCCACACCGACACCGTCCCCACACCGACACCGTCCCCACACCGACACCGTCCCCACACCGACACCGTCTCCACACCGACACCGTCCCCACACCGACACCATCCCCACACCGACACCGTCCCCACACCGACACCGTCCCCACACCGACACCGTCCCCACACCGACACCGTCCCCACACCGACACCGTCTCCACACCGACACCGTCCCCACACCGACACCATCCCCATACTGACATCGTCCCCACACCGACACCATCCCCATACCGACACCGTCCCCACACCGACACCGTCCCCACACCGACACCGTCCCCACACCGACACCGTCCCCACACCGACACCGTCCCCATACTGACACCGTCCCCACACTGACACCGTCCCCACACCGACACCGTCCCCACACTGACACCGTCCCCACACCGACACCGTCCCCACACCGACACCGTCCCCACACCGACACCGTCCCCACACTGACACCGTCCCCACACCGACACCGTCCCCACACTGACACCGTCCCCACACCGACACCGTCCCCACACCGACACCGTCCCCACACCGACACCGTCCCCACACTGACACCGTCCCCACACCGACACCGTCCCCACACCGACACCGTCCCCACACTGACACCGTCCCCACACCGACACCGTCCCCACACCGACACCGTCCCCACACCGACACCGTCCCCACACCGACACCGTCCCCACACTGACACCGTCCCCACACCGACACCATCCCCATACCGACACCGTCTCCACACCATTCCAGCTTGCTGCCATTTTAGCTTCGGCGTTATTTCATTCACTGCCGGCAGGGCCAATTTCGTCATCCAGGCCCCAACGCCCCTGTGACCAGTAATGAATGTCAGTCACTGGTTAAAAGGCAAAGTTCACCAGGAGCTCAACATGATTAAAATCACTAAGGAAGTGGTACTCGGTAAAATAATGGGACTTAAGGCGGATAAATCCCCCGGACCTGATGGCCTACATCCTAGGGTCTTGAGAGAAGTGGAGGTAGGGATTGTGGATGCATTGGTGATTATTTTACAAAATTCCCTGGATTCAGGAAAGGTCCCAGCAGATTGGAAAACTGCTAATGTAACGCCTTTATTTAAAAAGGGAGGTAGACAAAAGGCTGGAAACTATAGACCAATTAGCCTAACATCTGTGGTTGGCAGAATGTTGGAGTCCATTATTAAGGAAACAGTAACAGAGCAGTTGGATAAACATAATTTAATCGGACAGAGTCAGCATGGTTTTATGAAAGGGAAGTCATGTTTGACAAATTTGCTCGAATTCTTTGAGGACGTAACATACAGGGTGGATAAAGGGGAACCAGTGGATGTAGTGTATTTGGACTTCCAAAAGGCATTTGACAAGGTTCCACACAAAAGATTACTGATCAAGATAAAAAATCACAGGATTGGGGGTAATATACTGGCATGGGTGGAAGATTGGCTATCTAACAGAAAACAAAGAGTTGGGATAAATGGTTCGTTCTCGGGCTGGCAATCAGTGAGTTGTGGTGTTCCGCAGGGGTCAGTGCTGGGACCCCAACTCTTTACAATCTATATTAACGATTTGGAGGAGGGGACCAAGTGCAACATATCCAAGTTTGCCGACGATACAAAGGTGGGAGGGAAAGCAGTGAGTGAGGAGGACATAAAAAACCTGCAAAAGGACATAGACAGGCTAAGTGAGTGGGCAGAGATTTGGCAGATGCAATATAATGTTGGAAAGTGTGAGGTTATGCACTTTGGCAGAAAAAATCAAAGAGCAAGTTATTATCTAAATGGAGAGAAACTGCAAAGTGCTACAGTACAAAGGGATCTGGGGATCCTGGTGCATGAAACACAAAAAGTTAGTACGCAGGTGCAGCAGGTGATCAGGAAGGCCAATGGAATCTTGGCTTTTATTGCAAGGGGGATGGAGTATAAAAACAGGGAAGTCTTGCTGCAGTTATACAGGGTATTGGTGAGGCCACACCTGGAATACTGCGTGCAGTTTTGGTTTCCATATTTAAGAAAAGATATACTTGCTCTTGAGGCGGTTCAGAGAAGGTTCACTCGGTTGATTCCAGAGATGAGGGGGTTGACGTATGAGGAAAGGTTGAGTAGGTTGGGACTCTACTCATTGGAGTTCAGAAGAATGAGAGGCGATCTTATCGAAACATATAAGATTGTAAGGGGGCTTGATCGGGTGGATGCGGTGAGGATGTTTCCACTGATGGGTGAGATTAGAACTAGAGGGCATAATCTTAGAATAAGGGGCTGCCCTTTCAAAACTGAGATGAGGAGAAACTTCTTCACTGAGAGGGTAGTAAATCTATGGAATTTGCTACCCCAGAGAGCTGTGGAAGCTGCAACATTAAATAAATTTAAAATGGAGATAGACAGTTTCCTAGCAGATAAGGGAATTAGGGGTTACGGGGAGAGGGCAGGGAAGTGGACGTGAGTCTAGGTTCGGATCAGCCATGATCCTATTGAATGGCAGAGCAGGCCCGAGGGGCCGTATGGCCTACTCCTGCTCCTACTTCTAATGTTCTTATGTTCTTATGTAGGACCAGTTCACTGAGGCAGACACACTCGGTTAAAGGGCTGAAATTGCCTGTGACCTTAACTTGCGACTTACAGCAGGTATTGGAATAAGCTATTCATGGTTACACTCAGGAAGCGTTTCCCTACATTAGATAATTGGCCTGAACCCAAACCCAGAGGCCCAGATATGGTGAGAGGAATCTATTCCAGGTCAATCGGCGAACTCCCCTCAACTTCGTCCAAATAGTGCAATGAGATCATTTACATACACAAGATGGCAGACAAGGCCTCAGTTTAATGTTTCATTCAAATGACTGCCCCTCCGACAGTGCAGCACTCCCTCAGTACTGCCTCTCCAACAGTGCAGCGCTCCCTCAGTACTGCCCCTCCGACAGTGCAGCGCTCCCTCAGTACTGCCCCTCTGACAGTGCGGCGCTCCCTCAGTACTGCCCCTCCGATAGTGCGGTGCTCCCTCAGTACTGACCCTCCGACAGTGCGGCGCTCCCTCAGTACTGCCCCTCCGACAGTGCTGCACTGTAGGAGGGGCAGTGCTGAGGGAGCGCTGCGCATTTGTGGTTTTTCCCATTTAAAAGCCGGTGAGGCGGCTGCCTGGGATCATTGATTGTGATGCCTTGATTTTAATCGCTCCACCATTGACGGCCGTGCCTTCAGCTGCCTGGGCCCCGAGCTCCGGAATTCCCTCCCTAAACCTCTCCGCCTCTCTCTCCTTCTTTAAGACGCTCCTTAAAACCGACCTCTTTGACCAATGTTTTGGTCACCTGCCCTAATATCTCCTGATGTGTCTCAGTGTTGTATTATCTTGGGTAGAACAAATGAGGGACGGAGGCAGGATGAGCTGTTCGACCATGTGCTTGTTTATTAGGCCAGAGCGAGCTGAGCATGCGCACACCGAAGCATGTGACAAACCATGTGATAATACATTACAAATTTCAATCTTTGTCTGATTTACGATCCTGTGAAGCGCCTTGGGACATTTGACTATGTTAAAGGTGCTATATAAATACAAGTTGTTGTTGTTGTTGAATGGCCGGCCAACAATCAGTGCCGGGACTGTCAGCTGAAGAATGACCATCTGTGTGAGGTAATAACCGGGCTTCTGGAAGACTGATCTGTATCGCAGCCAGCGCGAGAACCAGTGAGTCAAATCTTCCACCAAACACTCAAAGCAAAGAGATCTCTCTGCCCTCAGCCTGACAGTGAGCGATGGACAGAGCCCCGTGTCCCATCAGCTCAGGGCTGGAGCAGGAGGCAGTGGGACGGTGACGTTAGGTGCGTGGACAGTGCCTACACGCGACTGCGGAGAATCTAATTGGGGATGTGCAGCTGGAAGAGCCGAACGTTGGAGAATCGCAGTAACGCACCGCAGGCACCTGGCCCCAGCTTTCCAGCCGGTGTATTTTAAATTCAGTCTCGCGATGTGGGCGTCGCTGGCGAGGCCGGCGTTTATCACCAACTATCGAGTTAGGAAAATAAGACTAGGAGGCCATTCAGCCCCTCGAGCCTGTTCCACCATTCAATTAGATCACGGCTGATCTGTATCTTAACTCCATCTGCCCACCTTAGTACCATAACACTCGATCCCCTTACCCAGCAAAAATCCATCGCTCTCAGTCTGGAAAGCTCCAATTGACCCCCAGCACCCTCAGCCTTTCGGGGAGAGAGTTCCAGATTCCCACCACTCTTTGTGTGAAGAAGTGCTTCCTGACATCACCCCTGAACGGCCTGGCTCTAATTTTAAGGTTCTGCCCCCTTGTTCTGGACTCCCCCCACCAGAGGAAATAGTTTCTCTCTCTCCACCCGATCAAATCCTTTAATCATCTTAAACACCTCAATCAGATCACCCCTTAATCTTCTAAACTCGAGGGATTACAAGCCCAGTCTGTGCAACCTGTCCTCGTAATTTAACCCTGTTAGCCCCGGTATCATTCTGGTGAATCTGGGCTGCTCCCCCTCCGAGGCCGATATACACATGAGAAGGTGGTGGCGTTCACAGTCCGTGTGGTGATGGTGTACCTACAGTCTGTGTGGTGATGGTGTTCACAGTCCATGTGGTGATGGTGCACCTGCAGTCCGTGTGGTGATGGTGCTCACAGTCCGTGTGGTGATGGTGCACCTGCAGTCCGTGTGGTGATGGTGTTCACAGTCCGTGTGGTGATGGTGTACCTACAGTCCGTGTGGTGATGGTGCACCTGCAGTCCGTGTGGTGATGGTGGTCGCAGTCCGTGTGGTGATGGTGTACCTACAGTCCGTGTGGCGATGGTGCACCTGCAGTCCGTGTGGTGATGGTGCTCGCAGTCCATGTGGTGATGGTGTACCTACAGTCCGTGTGGCGATGGTGTACCTACAGTCCGTGTGGTGATGGTGTTCACAGTCCGTGTGGTGATGGTGTACCTACAGTCCGTGTGGTGATGGTGCACCTGCAGTCCGTGTGGTGATGGTGGTCGCAGTTCGTGTGGTGATGGTGCTCGCAGTCCGTGTGGTGATGGTGTACCTACAGTCCGTGTGGTGATGGTGTACCTACAGTCCGTGTGGTGATGGTGTTCACAGTCCGTGTGGTGATGGTGTACCTACAGTCCGTGTGGTGATGGTGGTCGCAGTCCGTGTGGTGATGGTGCTCGCAGTCCGTGTGGTGATGGTGTACCTACAGTCCGTGTGGTGATGGTGTACCTACAGTCCGTGTGGTGATGGTGTTCACAGTCCGTGTGGTGATGGTGTTCGCAGTCCGTGTGGTGATGGTGTACCTGCAGTCCGTGTGGTGATGGTGTACCTACAGTCCGTGTGGTGATGGTGTTCGCAGTCCGTGTGGTGATGGTGTTCACAGTCCGTGTGGTGATGGTGTACCTGCAGTCCGTGTGGTGATGGTGTACCTACAGTCCGTGCGGTGATGGTGTTCACAGTCCGTGTGGTGATGGTGTACCTGCAGTCCGTGTGATGATGGTGTTCACAGTCCGTGTGGTGATGGTGTACCTACAGTCCGTGTGGTGATGCTGTTCACAGTCCGTGTGGTGATGGTGTACCTACAGTCCGTGTGGTGATGGTGTACCTACAGTCCATGTGGTGATGGTGATCACAGTCCGTGTGGTGATGGTGCTCACAGTCCGTGTGGTGATGGTGCTCGCAGTCCGTGTGGTGATGGTGCTCGCAGTCCGTGTGGTGATGGTGTACCTACAGTCCGTGTGGTGATGGTGTACCTACAGTCCGTGTGGTGATGGTGTACCTACAGTCCGTGTGGTGATGGTGTTCACAGTCCGTGTGGTGATGGTGTTCGCAGTCCGTGTGGTGATGGTGTACCTGCAGTCCGTGTGGTGATGGTGTACCTGCAGTCCGTGTGGTGATGGTGTACCTACAGTCCGTGCGGTGATGGTGTTCACAGTCCGTGTGGTGATGGTGTACCTGCAGTCCGTGTGATGATGGTGTTCACAGTCCGTGTGGTGATGGTGTACCTACAGTCCGTGTGGTGATGCTGTTCACAGTCCGTGTGGTGATGGTGTACCTACAGTCCGTGTGGTGATGGTGTACCTACAGTCCGTGTGGTGATGGTGTTCACAGTCTGTGTGGCGATGGTGTACCTACAGTCCGTGTGGTGATGGTGTACCTACAGTCCGTGTGGTGATGGTGTACCTACAGTCCGTGTGGTGATGGTGTACCTACAGTCCGTGTGGTGATGGTGTTCACAGTCCGTGAGGTGATGGTGTTCACAGTCCGTGTGGTGATGGTGTACCTGCAGTCCGTGTGGTGATGGTGCTCACAGTCCGTGTGGTGATGGTGCTCACAGTCCATGTGGTGATGGTGTACCTACAGTCCGTGTGGTGATGGTGCTCACAGTCCATGTGGTGATGGTGCACCTGCAGTCCGTGTGGTGATGGTGCTCACAGTCCGTGTGGTGATGGTGCACCTGCAGTCCGTGTGGTGATGGTGTTCACAGTCCGTGTGGTGATGGTGCTCACAGTCTGTGTGGTGATGGTGCACCTGCAGTCCATGTGGTGATGGTGCTCACAGTCCGTGTGGTGATGGTATACCTGCAGTCCGTGTGGTGATGGTGTTCACAGTCCGTGTGGTGATGGTGCACCTGCAGTCCGTGTGGTGATAGTGTTCGCAGTCCGTGTGGTGATGGTGTACCTACAGTCCATGTGATGATGGTGCTCACAGTCCGTGTGGTGATGGTGTCGCAGTCTGTGTGGTGATGGTGTACCTACAGTCCATGTGGTGATGGTGTTCACAGTCCGTGTGGTGATGGTGTACCTGCAGTCCGTGTGGTGATGGTGTACCTGCAGTCCGTGTGGTGATGGTGCTCGCAGTCTGTGTGGTGATGGTGTACCTACAGTCCGTGTGGTGATGGTGTTCACAGTCCGTGTGGTGATGGTGTACCTACAGTCCATGTGGTGATGGTGTTCACAGTCCATGTGGTGATGGTGTACCTACAGTCCATGTGGTGATGGTGTTCACAGTCCGTGTGGTGATGGTGTACCTACAGTCCGTGTGGTGATGGTGTTCACAGTCCGTGTGGTGATGGTGTTTACAGTCCGTGTGGTGATGGTGTACCTGCAGTCCGTGTGGTGATGGTGTTCACAGTCCGTGTGGTGATGGTGTTTGCAGTCCGTGTGGTGATGGTGTACCTACAGTCCGTGTGGTGATGGTGTTCGCAGTCCGTGTGGTGATGGTATTCACAGTCCGTGTGGTGATGGTGCTCGCAGTCCGTGTGGTGATGGTGTACCTGCAGTCCGTGTGGTGATGGTGTTCACAGTCCGTGTGGTGATGGTGTTCGCAGTCCGTGTGGTGATGGTGTACCTACAGTCCGTGTGGTGATGGTGTTCGCAGTCCGTGTGGTGATGGTATTCACAGTCCGTGTGGTGATGGTGTTCACAGTCCGTGTGGTGATGGTGTACCTGCAGTCCGTGTGGTGATGGTGCTCACAGTCCGTGTGGCGATGGTGTACCTGCAGTCCGTGTGGTGATGGTGCTCGCAGTCCGTGTGGTGATGGTGTTCACAGTCCGTGTGGTGATGGTGTACCTGCAGTCCGTGTGGTGATGGTGTACCTGCAGTCCATGTGGTGATGGTGTTCGCAGTCCGTGTGGTGATGGTGTTCACAGTCCATGTGGTGATGGTGTTTACAGTCTGTGTGGTGATGGTGTACCTGCAGTCCGTGTGGTGATGGTGCTCACAGTCCGTGTGGCGATGGTGTACCTGCAGTCCGTGTGGTGATGGTGCTCGCAGTCCGTGTGGCGATGGTGTACCTGCAGTCCGTGTGGTGATGGTGCTCACAGTCCGTGTGGCGATGGTGTACCTGCAGTCCGTGTGGTGATGGTGCTCGCAGTCCGTGTGGTGATGGTGTACCTGCAGTCCGTGTGGTGATGGTGTACCTGCAGTCCGTGTGGTGATGGTGTACCTGCAGTCCGTGTGGTGATGGTGCTCGCAGTCCGTGTGGTGATGGTGAACCTACAGTCCGTGTGGTGATGGTGTACCTGCAGTCCGTGTGGCGATGGTGTACCTGCAGTCCGTGTGGCGATGGTGCTCGCAGTCCGTGTGGTGATGGTGCTCACAGTCCGTGTGGCAATGGTGTACCTGCAGTCCGTGTGGTGATGGTGCTCGCAGTCCGTGTGGTGATGGTGTACCTACAGTCCGTGTGGTGATGGTGTACCTGCAGTCCGTGTGGCGATGGTGTACCTGCAGTCCGTGTGGCGATGGTGCTCGCAGTCCGTGTGGCGATGGTGCTCGCAGTCCGTGTGGCGATGGTGCTCGCAGTCCGTGTGGCGATGGTGCTCGCAGTCCGTGTGGTGATGGTGCTCGCAGTCCGTGTGGTGATGGTGTTCTCACAGTACTGATCGGGAGGGTGTTCCAGGATTTTGACCATGGAATTGACAGTACATGGAATGAGGACATGCCATTCGACCCAGCAAGCCCTCTTGTTCTACCATGGGATATCTGGCCTCAATAGGGGTCAAGGGTGCCCTGCCCTTTCTCGGGGGGCAGGGGGTGGGGTGGTGAGAAGCAGGAAGTGTTTGGGGTTACAAAGTGTTACACATGGTGTAAAGCACAGAATCAGGCCATTCGGCCCCACTGCTCCGTGCCGGTGTTTCTGCTCCACACCAGCCTCCTCCCACCCTCTTCATCTCACCCTATCACCGTATCCTTCTATTCCTTTCTCCCTCGTGTGTTTATCTAACTTCCCCTTAAATGTATCTCTGCTCTTCGCCTGAACCACTCCCTGTGGTAGCGAGTTCCACATTCTCACCACTCTCTGGGTAAAGAAGTTTCTCCTGAATTCCACATTGGATTTATTAGTGACTATCTTATATTGATGGCCCCTAGTTCTGGTCTCGCCCACAAGTGGAAACATCTTCTCTACGTCTACCCTATCGAACCCTTTCATAATCTTAAAGACCTCGATCAGGTCTCCCCTCAGCCTTCTCTTTTCTAGAGAAGCGAGCCCCAGCCTGTTCAATCTGTCCCGATGGGTTTAATTACCTGCCTATAATCTGGGGTCGGAGATAATCGATTCCTTTATTTGTGAACTTGCCACAGTTGCTGGACATGGGGACATGGTGCTGTGGAGGCGTTTAAGAAGTGTTGTGGATTAAGGTGTGATCGATCCCTAATGTGCAACAAGCTCGGTGAAATTCTGCTGCCTTCGGAGATGAGCTTCCCGACAGTGATTGATCTGAGAGCAGTGGGTGACCGCCTCAGTCCTGGCACTGTGCGGAGCTCAGCATTGCCTAAACTCCCAGACAATTACCTCAGCTCTGGCCAGCAGCTGCCATTATTTACACTGTCTTCATCTCCTGGCCATTTATTCACTAATTGACACAACCTGAAATGGCTATTTGTTATTAAAGGAATATGTCCCAAAGCTTTTCAAGTTAAAGAGGAAGCGCCACTCAGCAGCAATGTCAAATGTTATGTTGCAATAATTACATCCCAGAACTAATTACAGTCAGAACATGATCGATACAGTGAATTCAACAAACTGTATCAGCACATTCACCCGTTTAGTAAATCAGGTGCGCCATGAAATTCCTGATTCTTATCAAAAAAATTCTCCTCGTTCTCCTGAAGACACTGGCCTAGAAATTCAGTGCCCTTAGCGCCGATTTTGCGGCGCTAGAGGGCCTTGCGCTGCAATTGGCGCCGGTTCCTAAATTGCCTGGGGCCCTTCCGCGGCGGTAGACCGGTAGCGCTGCGCCAGCACCGATGACGTCATCGGTGTGCGCAGCGTCCCGGTTGCCGTGGTAACCCGGCCCCAAGCCGAAATTCAGTTGCGGCCGCCTCGCCAGCGGCAGCCGCAACTAAGGCCTAGAAATTGGGTTTTGGCGCAGCGACGGCTTTAGCGCCGGAAGTTAGTGCCGGAGCTAAGTCGCGCTGGGCGGGCCAAAAATTCACTACTTCTGCGCCCAAACGGCTGCCGGCGCTGCTGAAAGCTGTTAGCGCCTGAAAACTGGCGCTATGCGCTGAATTTCGGCGCTATTCCGGCGCTGCGGCGCCCGCTGCGGTGCGGCAGGTTCGGGAAGTGCAGGCCTCCTCCTTCCCTTAAGGAGGAGCTGCCTGCACCCGGCCGCGGCCCGCGATAATCTTTTTAAAAATGAGCCCAGCACCTCGGACAAGTGCCGGGCTTGCTTCTGTTCCGGGGGGGGGGGGGGGAAGTCCGGGGAGGGAGCTGCGGCCAGGCGGGCGGCGGGAAAGCGGCCGGCCGCCGCGGGGCCTTTAATGCGCCAGCGCAACGTTCTGTAAGGCACCTCTGCCAGAACGTTGCTTGCGGCTGCCACGGGCGAGGCGGCCGCAACTCAATTTCCGAGTTCGGGCGGGTTACCATGGCAACCGGGACGCTGCGCACACCGATGACGTCATTGGTGCCGGCGCAGCGCTACCGGCCTAATGCCGATTTAGGGCCCCTGTCAATTTCAAAACTGGCCATAACTTCGCCGCTAGGCCCTCTAGCGCCTCAAAAGCGGCGCTAAGGCCAGTGAATTTCTAGGCCAAAGACTCCGGCAAACGAGTGCTGCCGGAGTCTGCGCCGGCCGCCTGCCCGCAGCTCCCTCCCCGGACTTCTCCCCCCCCCCCCCGCCCCCCCCCGGAACAGATGCAAGCCCGGCACTTGTCCGAGGTGCCGGGCTCATTTTTGAGGAGATATGCGCGGGCCGCGGCCGGGTGCAGGCAGCTCCTCCTTAACGGAAGGAGGAGGCCTGCACTTCCCGAGCCTGCCGCGCCGCAGCGGGCGCCGCAGCGCCGGAATAGCGCCGCGGCGCGTTGCGCCAGTTTTCAGGCGCTAAAACCCTTCAGTAGCGCCGGTAGCCGTTTGGGCGCGGCGCTACTGAATTTTTGGCGCGCGCAAAGGGGCTTAGCGCCGGCGCTAACTTCCGGCGCTAAAGCCCTGGCGCAGCGCAAACTCAATTTCTAGGCCACTGACTCTCACTGGGGTACAGTTCCACGGACACTGACTCTCACTGGGGTACAGTTCCACGGACACTGACTCTCACTGGGGTGCAGTTCCACAGACACTGACTCTCACTGGGGTACAGTTCCAAAGACACTGACTCTCACTGGGGTAAAGATCCACAGACACTGACTCTCACTGGGGTACAGTTCCACGGACACTGACACTCACTGGGGTACAGTTCCACGGACACTGACTCTCACTGGGGTGCAGTTCCACAGACACTGACTCTCACTGGGGTACAGTTCCAAAGACACTGACTCTCACTGGGGTAAAGATCCACAGACACTGACTCTCACTGGGGTACAGTTCCACGGACACTGACACTCACTGGGGTACAGTTCCACGGACACTGACTCTCACTGGGGTGCAGTTCCACAGACACTGACTCTCACTGGGGTACAGTTCCAAAGACACTGACTCTCACTGGGGTAAAGATCCACAGACACTGACTCTCACTGGGGTACAGTTCCACGGACACTGACACTCACTGGGGTACAGTTCCACGGACACTGACTCTCACTGGGGTGCAGTTCCACAGACACTGACTCTCACTGGGGTACAGTTCCAAAGACACTGACTCTCACTGGGGTAAAGATCCACAGACACTGACTCTCACTGGGGTACAGTTCCACGGACACTGACTCTCACTGGGGTAAAGATCCACAGACACTGACTCTCACTGGGGTACAGTTCCACGGGCACTGACACTCACTGGGGTACAGTTCCACGGACACTGACTCTCACTGGGGTGCAGTTCCACAGACACTGACTCTCACTGGGGTACAGTTCCAAAGACATTGACTCTCACTGGGGTAAAGATCCACAGACACTGACTCTCACTGGGGTACAGTTCCACGGACACTGACACTCACTGGGGTGCAGTTCCACAGACACTGACTCTCACTGGGGTACAGTTCCACGGACACTGACACTCACTGGGGTGCAGTTCCACAGACACTGACTCTCACTGGGGTAAAGATCCACAGACACTGACTCTCACTGGGGTACAGTTCCACGGACACTGACACTCACTGGGGTGCAGTTCCACAGACACTGACTCTCACTGGGGTACAGTTCCAAAGACACTGACTCTCACTGGGGTAAAGATCCACAGACACTGACTCTCACTGGGGTACAGTTCCACGGACACTGACACTCACTGGGGTGCAGTTCCAAAGACACAGACTCTCACTGGGGTACAGTTCCAAAGACACTGACTCTCACTGGGGTAAAGATCCACAGACACTGATTCTCACTGGGATACAGTTCCACAGACACTGATTCTCACTGGGGTAAAGATCCACAGACACTGATTCTCACTGGGGTACAGTTCCACAGACACTGATTCTCACTGGGGTACAGTTCCAAAGACACTGACTCTCACTGGGGTAAAGATCCACAGACACTGACTCTCACTGGGGTACAGTTCCACAGACACTGACTCTCACTGGGGTGCAGTTCCACAGGCACAGACTCTCACTGGGGTACAGTTCCACAGACACTGACTCTCACTGGGGTACAGTTCCACAGACACTGACTCTCACTGGGGTACAGTTCCACAGACACTGACTCTCACTGTGATACAGTTCCAAAGAAACTGACTCTCACTGGGGTACAGTTCCACAGGCATTGACTCTCACTGGGGTACAGTTCCACAGACACTGTCGCTCACTGGGGTACAGTTCCACAGACACTGACTCTCACTGGGGTACAGTTCTACAGACACTGACTCTCACTGGGGTACAGTTGCACAGACACTGACTCTCACTAGGGTACAGTTCCACAGACACTGACTCTCAGTGGGGTACAGTTCAACAGGCATTGACTCTCACTGGGGTACAGTTCCACAGACACTGACTCTCACTGGTGCACAGTTCCACAGGCACTGACTCTCACTGGGGTACAGTTCCACAGACACTGACTCTCACTAGGGTACATTTGCACAGACACTGACTCTCACTGGGGTTCAGTTCCACAGATACTGATTCTCAATGGGGTACAGTTCCACAGACACTGACACTCACTGGGGGTACAGTTCCATAGACACTGACTCTCACTGGGGTACAGTTCCACAGGCATTGACTCTCACTGGGGTACAGTTCCACAGACACTGACTCTCACTAGGGTACATTTCCACAGACACTGACTCTCACTGGGGTTCAGTTCCACAGATACTGATTCTCAATGGGGTACAGTTCCACAGACACTGACACTCACTGGGGGTAAAGTTCCATAGACACTGACACTCACTGGGGTACAGTTCCACAGACACTGACTCTCACTGGGGTACATTTCCACAGACAGTGACTCTCACTGGGGTACAGTTCCACAGACACTGACTCTCAATGGGGTACAGTTCCACAGACACTGACTCTCCCTCGGGTACAGTTCCACAGACACTGACTCTCACTGGGGTACGGTTCCACAGACACTGATTCTCACAAGGGTGCAGTTCCACAGACACTGACTCTCACTGGGGTACAGTTCCAGAGACACTGACTCTCACTGGGGTATGGTTCCACAGACACTGACTATCAATGGGGTACGGTTCCACAGACACTGACTCTCACTGGGGTACAGTTCCACAGACACTGGCTCTCACTGGGGTACAGTTCCACAGACACTGACTCTCACTGGGGTACAGTTCCACAGAAACTGACTCTCACTGGGGTACAGTTCCACAGACACTGACTCTCACTGGGGTACAGTTCCACAGACTCTGACTCTCACTGGGGTACGGTTCCACAGACACTGACTCTCACTGGGGCACAGTTCCACAGACACTGACTCTCACTGGGGTACAGTTCCACAGACACTGGCTCTCACTGGGGTACAGTTCCACAGGCACTGACTCTCACTGGGGTACAGTTCCACAGACACTGACACTCACTGGGGTAGAGTTCCACAGGCACAGACTCTCACTGGGGTACAGTTCCACAGACACTGACTCTCACTGGGGTACAGTTCCACAGACACTGACTCTCACTGGGGTACAGTTCCACAGACACTGACTCTCACTGGGGTACAGTTCCACAGACACTGACTCTCACTGGGGTACAGTTCCACAGACACTGACTCTCACTGGGGTACAGTTCCACAGACACTGACT
Organism: Somniosus microcephalus; assembly: GCF_052327205.1. Lineage (NCBI taxonomy): Eukaryota > Metazoa > Chordata > Chondrichthyes > Squaliformes > Somniosidae > Somniosus > Somniosus microcephalus. The sequence goes on along the minus strand of NC_140997.1, from coordinate 236,708,264 downwards.
CTCACTGGGGTAAAGTTCCACAGACACTGACTCTCACTGGGGTACATTTCCACAGACAGTGACTCTCACTGGGGTACAGTTCCACAGACACCGACTCTCACTGGGGTACAGTTCCACAGACACTGACTCTCACTGGGGTACAGTTCCACAGACACTGACTCTCACTGGGGTACAGTTCCACAGGCACTGACTCTCACTGGGGTGCTGTTCCACAGACTGTCACTGCGGTACAGTTCCACAGACACTGACTCTCACTGGGGTACAGTTCACAGACACTGACTCTCACTGGGGTACGGTTCCACAGACACTGATTCTCACTGGGGTACAGTTCCACAGACACTGACTCTCACTGGGGTACGGTTCCACAGACACTGACTCTCACTGGGGTATGGTTCCACAGACACTGACTCTCACTGGGGTACGGTTCCACAGACACTGACTCTCACTGGGGTACAGTTCCACAGACACTGGCTCTCACTGGGGTACAGTTCCACAGGCACTGACTCTCACTGGGGTACAGTTCCGCAGACACTGGCTCTCACTGGGGTACAGTTCCACAGGCACTGACTCTCACTGGGGTACAGTTCCACAGACACTGACTCTCACTGGGGTACAGTTCCACAGACACTGACTCTCACTGGGGTACAGTTCCACAGACACTGACTCTCACTGGGGTACAGTTCCACAGACACTGACTCTCACTGGGGTACAGTTCCACAGACACTGACTCTCATTGGGGTACTGTTGCACAGACACTGACTCTCACTGGAGAACAGTTCCACAGACACTGACTCTCACTGGGGTACAGTTCCACAGACACTGACTCCCACTAGGGTACAGTTCCACAGACACTGACACTCACTGGGGTACAGTTCCACAGACACTGACTCTCACTGGGGTACAGTTCCACAGACTCTCACTGGCGTACAGTTCCACAGACTCTCACTGGGGTACAGTTCCACAGACTCTCACTGCGGTACAGTTCCACAGACACAGACTCTCACTGGGGTACAGTTCCACAGACACTGACTCTCACTGGGTTACGGTTCCACAGACACTGATTCTCACTGGGGTAAAGTTCCACAGACAGTGACTCTCACTGGGGTACAGTTCCACAGACACGGACTCTCACTGGGGTACAGTTCCAAAGAAACTGACTCTCACTGGGGTACGGTTCCACAGACACTGATTCTCAGTGGGGTACAGTTCCACAGACACTGACTCTCACTGGGGTACAGTTCCAAAGACACGGACTCTCACTGGGGTACAGTTCCACAGACACTGACTCTCACTGGGGTACAGTTCCACAGACACTGACTCTCACTGGGGTACAGTTCCACAGACACTGACTCTCACTGGGGTACAGTTCCACAGACACTGGCTCTTACTGGGGTACAGTTCCACAGGCACTGACTCTCACTGGGGTACAGTTCCACAGACACTGACTCTCACTGGGGTACAGTTCCACAGACACTGACTCTCACTGGGGTACAGTTCCACAGACACTGACTCTCACTGGGGTACGATTCCACAGATACTGACTCTCACTGGGGCACAGTTCCACAGACACTGACTCTCACTGGGGTACAGTTCCACAGACACTGTCACTCACTGGGGTACAGTTCCACAGGCACTGACTCTCACTGGGGTACAGTTCCACAGAGGCTGACTCTCACTGGGGTACAGTTCCACAGACACTGACTCTCACTGGGGTACAGTTCCACAGACACTGACTCTCACTGGGGTACAGTTCCACAGACACTAACTCTCACTGGGGTGCAGTTCCACAGACACAGACTCTCACTGGGGTACAGTTCCACAGACTGTTACTGCGGTACAGTTCCACAGATACTGACTCTCACTGGGGTACAGTTCCACAGACACTGACTCTCACTGGGGTACGGTTCCACAGACACTGATTCTCACTGGGGTACAGTTCCACAGACACTGACTCTCACTGGGGTACCGTTCCACAGACACTGACTCTCACTGGGGTATGGTTCCACAGACACTGACTCTCACTGTGGTACGGTTCCACAGACACTGACTCTCACTGGGGTACAGTTCCACAGAAACCGGCTGTCACTGGGGTACAGTTCAACAGGAACTGACTCTCACTGGGGTACAGTTCCACAGACACTGATTCTCACTGGGGTACAGTTCCACAGACACTGACTCTCACTGGGGTACAGTTCCACAGACACTGACTCTCACTGGGGTACGGTTCCACAGATACTGACTCTCACTGGGGCACAGTTCCACAGACACTGACTTTCACTGGGGTACAGTTCCGCAGACACTGGCTCTCACTGGGGTACAGTTCCACAGGCACTGACTCTCACTGGGGTACAGTTCCACAGACACTGACTCTCACTGGGGTACAGTTCCACAGACACTGACTCTCACTGGGGTACAGTTCCACAGACTCTCACTGGGGTACAGTTCCACAGACTCTCACTGGGGTACAGTTCCACAGACTCTCACTGGGGTACAGTTCCACAGACTCTCACTGGGGTACAGTTCCACAGACACTGACTCTCACTGGGGTACAGTTCCACAGACACAGACTCTCACTGGGGTACAGTTCCACAGACACTGACTCTCACTGGGGTACGGTTCCACAGACACTGATTCTCACTGGGGTAAAGTTCCACAGACAGTGACTCTCACTGGGGTACAGTTCCACAGACACGGACTCTCACTGGGGTACAGTTCCACAGACACTGACTCTCACTGGGGTACGGTTCCACAGACACTGATTCTCACTGGGGTACAGTTCCACAGACACTGACTGTCACTGGGGTACAGATCCACAGACACGGACTCTCACTGGGGTACAGTTCCACAGACACTGACTCTCACTGGGGTACAGTTCCGCAGACACTGACTCTCACTGGGGTACAGTTCCACAGACACTGACTCTCACTGGGGTACAGTTCCACAGACACTGGCTCTCACTGGGGTACAGTTCCACAGGCACTGACTCTCACTGGGGTACAGTTCCACAGACACTGACTCTCACTGCGGTACAGTCCCACAGACACTGACTCTCACTGGGGTACAGTTCCACAGACACTGACTCTCACTGGGGTACGATTCCACAGATACTGACTCTCACTGGGGCACAGTTCCACAGACACTGACTCTCACTGGGGCTCAGTTCCACAGACACTGACTCTCTCTGAGGTACAGTTCCACAGACACTGGCTCTCACTGGGGTACAGTTCCACAGGCACTGACTCTCACTGGGGTACATTTCCACAGAGAGTGACTCTCACTGGGGTACAGTTCCACAGACACTGACTCTCACTGGGGTACAGTTCCACAGACACTGACTCTCACTGGGGTACAGTTCCACAGACACTGACTCTCACTGGGGTACATTTCCACAGGCACTGACTCTCACTGGGGTACAGTTCCACAGACACTGACTCTCACTGGGGTACAGATCCACAGACACTGACTCTCACTGGGGTACAGTGCCACAGACACTGACTCTCACTGGGGTACGGTTCCACAGATACTGACTCTCACTGGGGCACAGTTCCACAGACACTGAGTTTCACTGGGGTACAGTTCCGCAGACACTGGCTCTCACTGGGGTACAGTTCCACAGGCACTGACTCTCACTGGGGTACAGTTCCACAGACACTGACTCTCACTGGGGTACAGTTCCACAGACACTGACTCTCACTGGGGTACAGTTCCACAGACACTCACTGGGGTACAGTTCGACAGACTCTCACTGGGGTACAGTTCCACAGACTCTCACTGCGGTACAGTTCCACAGACACAGACTCTCACTGGGGTACAGTTCCACAGACACGGACTCTCACTGGGGTACAGTTCCACAGACACTGACTCTCACTGGGGTACAGTTCCGCAGACACTGACTCTCACTGGGGTACAGTTCCACAGACACTGACTCTCACTGGGGTACAGTTCCACAGACACTGGCTCTCACTGGGGTACAGTTCCACAGGCACTGACTCTCACTGGGGTACAGTTCCACAGACACTGACTCTCACTGGGGTACAGTTCCACAGACACTGACTCTCACTGGGGTACAGTTCCACAGACACTGACTCTCACTGGGGTACGATTCCACAGATACTGACTCTCACTGGGGCACAGTTCCACAGACACTGACTCTCACTGGGGTACAGTTCCACAGACACTGTCTCTCACTGGGGTACAGTTCCACAGGCACTGACTCTTACTGGGGTACAGTTCCACAGAGGCTGACTCTCACTGGGGTACAGTTCCACAGACACTGACTCTCACTGGGGTACAGTTCCACAGACACTGATTCTCACTGGGGTACAGTTCCACAGGCACTGACTCTCACTGGGGTACAGTTCCACAGACACTGACTCTCACTGGGGTACAGTTCCACAGGCATTGACTCTCACTGGGGTACAGTTCCACAGGCACTGACTCTCACTGGGGTGCAGTTCCACAGACACTGACTCTCACTGGGGTACAGTTCCACAGACACTGACTCTCACTGGGGTACGGTTCCACAGACACTGACTCTCACTGGGGTACAGTTCCACAGACACTGACTCTCACTGGGGTACGGTTCCACAGATACTGACTCTCACTGGGGTACAGTTCCACAGACACTGACTCTCACTGGGGTACAGTTCCACAGACACTGACTCTCACTGGGGTACACTTCCACAGACTCTGACTCTCACTGGGGTACAGTTCCACAGACCCTGACTCTCACTGGGGTACAGTTCCACAGACACTGACTCTCACTGGGGTACAGTTCCACAGACACTGACTCTCACTGGGGTACAGTTCCACAGACACTGGCTCTCACTGGGGTACAGTTCCACAGACACTGACTCTCACTGGGGTACAGTTCCACAGACACTGACTCTCACTGGGGTACAGTTCCACAGACACTGACTCTCACTGGGGTACAGTTCCACAGACACTGACTCTCTCTGGGGTACAGTTCCACAGACACTGACTCTCACTGGGGTACAGTTCCACAGACACTGACTCTCACTGGGGTACAGTTCCACAGATACTGACTCTCACTGGGGTACAGTTCTACAGACACTGACTCTCACTAGCGTACATTTCCACAGACACTGACTCTCACTGGGGTTCAGTTCCACAGACAATGATTCTCAATGGGGTACAGTTCCACAGACACTGACACTCACTGGGGGTACAGTTCCACAGATACTGACTCTCACTGGGGTACAGTTCCACAGACACTGACTCTCACTAGGGTACATTTCCACAGACACTGACTCTCACTGGGGTTCAGTTCCACAGACACTGATTCTCAATGGGGTACAGTTCCACAGACACCGACACTCACTGGGGGTACAGTTCCACAGACACTGACTCTCTCTGGGGTACAGTTCCACAGACACTGACTCTCACTGGGGTACAGTTCCACAGACACTGACTCTCACTGGGTTGCAGTTCCACAGATACTGACTCTCACTGGGGTACAGTTCCACAGACACTGACTCTCACTCGGGTACATTTCCACAGACACTGACTCTCACTGGGGTTCAGTTCCACAGACACTGATTCTCAATGGGGTACAGTTCCACAGACACTGACACTCACTGGGGTACAGTTCCACAGACACTGATTCTCACTCTGGTTCAGTTCCACAGACACTGATTCTCACTGGGGTACAGTTCCACAGACACTGACTCTCACTGGGGTACATTTCCACAGACAGTGACTCTCACTGGGGTACAGTTCCACAGACACTGGCTCTCACTGGGGTACAGTTCCACAGACACTGACTCTCACTGGGGTACAGTTCCACAGAAACTGACTCTCACTGGGGTACAGTTCCACAGACACTGACTCTCACTGGGGTACAGTTCCACAGACTCTGACTCTCACTGGGGTACGGTTCCACAGACACTGACTCTCACTGGGGCACAGTTCCACAGACACTGACTCTCACTGGGGTACAGTTCCACAGACACTGGCTCTCACTGGGGTACAGTTCCACAGGCACTGACTCTCACTGGGGTACAGTTCCACAGACACTGACACTCACTGGGGTAGAGTTCCACAGGCACAGACTCTCACTGGGGTACAGTTCCACAGACACTGACTCTCACTGGGGTACAGTTCCACAGACACTGACTCTCACTGGGGTACAGTTCCACAGACACTGACTCTCACTGGGGTACAGTTCCACAGACACTGACTCTCACTGGGGTACAGTTCCACAGACACTCACTGGGGTACAGTTCGACAGACTCTCACTGGGGTACAGTTCCACAGACACTGACTCTCACTGGGGTACAGTTCCACAGACTCTGACTCTCACTGGGGTACGGTTCCACAGACACTGACTCTCACTGGGGCACAGTTCCACAGACACTGACTCTCACTGGGGTACAGTTCCACAGACACTGGCTCTCACTGGGGTACAGTTCCACAGGCACTGACTCTCACTGGGGTACAGTTCCACAGACACTGACACTCACTGGGGTAGAGTTCCACAGGCACAGACTCTCACTGGGGTACAGTTCCACAGACACTGACTCTCACTGGGGTACAGTTCCACAGACACTGACTCTCACTGGGGTACAGTTCCACAGACACTGACTCTCACTGGGGTACAGTTCCACAGACACTGACTCTCACTGGGGTACAGTTCCACAGACACTCACTGGGGTACAGTTCGACAGACTCTCACTGGGGTACAGTTCCACAGACACTGACTCTCACTGGGGTACAGTTCCACAGACTCTGACTCTCACTGGGGTACGGTTCCACAGACACTGACTCTCACTGGGGCACAGTTCCACAGACACTGACTCTCACTGGGGTACAGTTCCACAGACACTCACTGGGGTACAGTTCCACAGACACTGACTCTCACTGGGGTACAGTTCCACAGACTCTGACTCTCACTGGGGTACGGTTCCACAGACACTGACTCTCACTGGGGCACAGTTCCACAGACACTGGCTCTTACTGGGGTACAGTTCCACAGGCACTGACTCTCACTGGGGTACAGTTCCACAGACACTGACTCTCACTGGGGTACAGTTCCACAGACACTGACTCTCACTGGGGTACGATTCCACAGATACTGACTCTCACTGGGGCACAGTTCCACAGACACTGACTCTCACTGGGGTACAGTTCCACAGACACTGTCACTCACTGGGGTACAGTTCCACAGGCACTGACTCTCACTGGGGTACAGTTCCACAGAGGCTGACTCTCACTGGGGTACAGTTCCACAGACACTGACTCTCACTGGGGTACAGTTCCACAGACACTGACTCTCACTGGGGTACAGTTCCACAGACACTAACTCTCACTGGGGTGCAGTTCCACAGACACAGACTCTCACTGGGGTACAGTTCCACAGACTGTTACTGCGGTACAGTTCCACAGATACTGACTCTCACTGGGGTACAGTTCCACAGACACTGACTCTCACTGGGGTACGGTTCCACAGACACTGATTCTCACTGGGGTACAGTTCCACAGACACTGACTCTCACTGGGGTACCGTTCCACAGACACTGACTCTCACTGGGGTATGGTTCCACAGACACTGACTCTCACTGTGGTACGGTTCCACAGACACTGACTCTCACTGGGGTACAGTTCCACAGAAACCGGCTGTCACTGGGGTACAGTTCAACAGGAACTGACTCTCACTGGGGTACAGTTCCACAGACACTGACTCTCACTGGGGTACAGTTCCACAGACACTGACTCTCACTGGGGTACAGTTCCACAGACACTGACTCTCACTGGGGTACGGTTCCACAGATACTGACTCTCACTGGGGCACAGTTCCACAGACACTGACTTTCACTGGGGTACAGTTCCGCAGACACTGGCTCTCACTGGGGTACAGTTCCACAGGCACTGACTCTCACTGGGGTACAGTTCCACAGACACTGACTCTCACTGGGGTACAGTTCCACAGACACTGACTCTCACTGGGGTACAGTTCCACAGACTCTCACTGGGGTACAGTTCCACAGACTCTCACTGGGGTACAGTTCCACAGACTCTCACTGGGGTACAGTTCCACAGACTCTCACTGGGGTACAGTTCCACAGACACTGACTCTCACTGGGGTACAGTTCCACAGACACAGACTCTCACTGGGGTACAGTTCCACAGACACTGACTCTCACTGGGGTACGGTTCCACAGACACTGATTCTCACTGGGGTAAAGTTCCACAGACAGTGACTCTCACTGGGGTACAGTTCCACAGACACGGACTCTCACTGGGGTACAGTTCCACAGACACTGACTCTCACTGGGGTACGGTTCCACAGACACTGATTCTCACTGGGGTACAGTTCCACAGACACTGACTGTCACTGGGGTACAGATCCACAGACACGGACTCTCACTGGGGTACAGTTCCACAGACACTGACTCTCACTGGGGTACAGTTCCGCAGACACTGACTCTCACTGGGGTACAGTTCCACAGACACTGACTCTCACTGGGGTACAGTTCCACAGACACTGGCTCTCACTGGGGTACAGTTCCACAGGCACTGACTCTCACTGGGGTACAGTTCCACAGACACTGACTCTCACTGGGGTACAGTCCCACAGACACTGACTCTCACTGGGGTACAGTTCCACAGACACTGACTCTCACTGGGGTACGATTCCACAGATACTGACTCTCACTGGGGCACAGTTCCACAGACACTGACTCTCACTGGGGCTCAGTTCCACAGACACTGACTCTCTCTGAGGTACAGTTCCACAGACACTGGCTCTCACTGGGGTACAGTTCCACAGGCACTGACTCTCATTGGGGTACATTTCCACAGAGAGTGACTCTCACTGGGGTACAGTTCCACAGACACTGACTCTCACTGGGGTACAGTTCCACAGACACTGACTCTCACTGGGGTACAGTTCCACAGACACTGACTCTCACTGGGGTACAGTTCCACAGGCACTGACTCTCACTGGGGTACAGTTCCACAGACACTGACTCTCACTGGGGTACAGATCCACAGACACTGACTCTCACTGGGGTACAGTGCCACAGACACTGACTCTCACTGGGGTACGGTTCCACAGATACTGACTCTCACTGGGGCACAGTTCCACAGACACTGAGTTTCACTGGGGTACAGTTCCGCAGACACTGGCTCTCACTGGGGTACAGTTCCACAGGCACTGACTCTCACTGGGGTACAGTTCCACAGACACTGACTCTCACTGGGGTACAGTTCCACAGACACTGACTCTCACTGGGGTACAGTTCCACAGACACTCACTGGGGTACAGTTCGACAGACTCTCACTGGGGTACAGTTCCACAGACTCTCACTGCGGTACAGTTCCACAGACACAGACTCTCACTGGGGTACAGTTCCACAGACACGGACTCTCACTGGGGTACAGTTCCACAGACACTGACTCTCACTGGGGTACAGTTCCGCAGACACTGACTCTCACTGGGGTACAGTTCCACAGACACTGACTCTCACTGGGGTACAGTTCCACAGACACTGGCTCTCACTGGGGTACAGTTCCACAGGCACTGACTCTCACTGGGGTACAGTTCCACAGACACTGACTCTCACTGGGGTACAGTTCCACAGACACTGACTCTCACTGGGGTACAGTTCCACAGACACTGACTCTCACTGGGGTACGATTCCACAGATACTGACTCTCACTGGGGCACAGTTCCACAGACACTGACTCTCACTGGGGTACAGTTCCACAGACACTGTCTCTCACTGGGGTACAGTTCCACAGGCACTGACTCTTACTGGGGTACAGTTCCACAGAGGCTGACTCTCACTGGGGTACAGTTCCACAGACACTGACTCTCACTGGGGTACAGTTCCACAGACACTGATTCTCACTGGGGTACAGTTCCACAGGCACTGACTCTCACTGGGGTACAGTTCCACAGACACTGACTCTCACTGGGGTACAGTTCCACAGGCATTGACTCTCACTGGGGTACAGTTCCACAGGCACTGACTCTCACTGGGGTGCAGTTCCACAGACACTGACTCTCACTGGGGTACAGTTCCACAGACACTGACTCTCACTGGGGTACGGTTCCACAGACACTGACTCTCACTGGGGTACAGTTCCACAGACACTGACTCTCACTGGGGTACGGTTCCACAGATACTGACTCTCACTGGGGTACAGTTCCACAGACACTGACTCTCACTGGGGTACAGTTCCACAGACACTGACTCTCACTGGGGTACACTTCCACAGACTCTGACTCTCACTGGGGTACAGTTCCACAGACCCTGACTCTCACTGGGGTACAGTTCCACAGACACTGACTCTCACTGGGGTACAGTTCCACAGACACTGACTCTCACTGGGGTACAGTTCCACAGACACTGGCTCTCACTGGGGTACAGTTCCACAGACACTGACTCTCACTGGGGTACAGTTCCACAGACACTGACTCTCACTGGGGTACAGTTCCACAGACACTGACTCTCACTGGGGTACAGTTCCACAGACACTGACTCTCTCTGGGGTACAGTTCCACAGACACTGACTCTCACTGGGGTACAGTTCCACAGACACTGACTCTCACTGGGGTACAGTTCCACAGATACTGACTCTCACTGGGGTACAGTTCTACAGACACTGACTCTCACTAGCGTACATTTCCACAGACACTGACTCTCACTGGGGTTCAGTTCCACAGACAATGATTCTCAATGGGGTACAGTTCCACAGACACTGACACTCACTGGGGGTACAGTTCCACAGATACTGACTCTCACTGGGGTACAGTTCCACAGACACTGACTCTCACTAGGGTACATTTCCACAGACACTGACTCTCACTGGGGTTCAGTTCCACAGACACTGATTCTCAATGGGGTACAGTTCCACAGACACCGACACTCACTGGGGGTACAGTTCCACAGACACTGACTCTCTCTGGGGTACAGTTCCACAGACACTGACTCTCACTGGGGTACAGTTCCACAGACACTGACTCTCACTGGGTTGCAGTTCCACAGATACTGACTCTCACTGGGGTACAGTTCCACAGACACTGACTCTCACTCGGGTACATTTCCACAGACACTGACTCTCACTGGGGTTCAGTTCCACAGACACTGATTCTCAATGGGGTACAGTTCCACAGACACTGACACTCACTGGGGTACAGTTCCACAGACACTGATTCTCACTCTGGTTCAGTTCCACAGACACTGATTCTCACTGGGGTACAGTTCCACAGACACTGACTCTCACTGGGGTACATTTCCACAGACAGTGACTCTCACTGGGGTACAGTTCCACAGACACTGGCTCTCACTGGGGTACAGTTCCACAGACACTGACTCTCACTGGGGTACAGTTCCACAGAAACTGACTCTCACTGGGGTACAGTTCCACAGACACTGACTCTCACTGGGGTACAGTTCCACAGACTCTGACTCTCACTGGGGTACGGTTCCACAGACACTGACTCTCACTGGGGCACAGTTCCACAGACACTGACTCTCACTGGGGTACAGTTCCACAGACACTGGCTCTCACTGGGGTACAGTTCCACAGGCACTGACTCTCACTGGGGTACAGTTCCACAGACACTGACACTCACTGGGGTAGAGTTCCACAGGCACAGACTCTCACTGGGGTACAGTTCCACAGACACTGACTCTCACTGGGGTACAGTTCCACAGACACTGACTCTCACTGGGGTACAGTTCCACAGACACTGACTCTCACTGGGGTACAGTTCCACAGACACTGACTCTCACTGGGGTACAGTTCCACAGACACTGACTCTCACTGGGGTACAGTTCCACAGACACTGACTCTCACTGGGGTAAAGTTCCACAGACACTGACTCTCACTGGGGTACATTTCCACAGACAGTGACTCTCACTGGGGTACAGTTCCACAGACACCGACTCTCACTGGGGTACAGTTCCACAGACACTGACTCTCACTGGGGTACAGTTCCACAGACACTGACTCTCACTGGGGTACAGTTCCACAGGCACTGACTCTCACTGGGGTGCTGTTCCACAGACTGTCACTGCGGTACAGTTCCACAGACACTGACTCTCACTGGGGTACAGTTCACAGACACTGACTCTCACTGGGGTACGGTTCCACAGACACTGATTCTCACTGGGGTACAGTTCCACAGACACTGACTCTCACTGGGGTACGGTTCCACAGACACTGACTCTCACTGGGGTACAGTTCCACAGACACTGACTCTCACTGGGGTACAGTTCCACAGACACTGACTCTCACTGGGGTACACTTCCACAGACTCTGACTCTCACTGGGGTACAGTTCCACAGACCCTGACTCTCACTGGGGTACAGTTCCACAGACACTGACTCTCACTGGGGTACAGTTCCACAGACACTGACTCTCACTGGGGTACAGTTCCACAGACACTGGCTCTCACTGGGGTACAGTTCCACAGACACTGACTCTCACTGGGGTACAGTTCCACAGACACTGACTCTCACTGGGGTACAGTTCCACAGACACTGACTCTCACTGGGGTACAGTTCCACAGACACTGACTCTCTCTGGGGTACAGTTCCACAGACACTGACTCTCACTGGGGTACAGTTCCACAGACACTGACTCTCACTGGGGTACAGTTCCACAGATACTGACTCTCACTGGGGTACAGTTCTACAGACACTGACTCTCACTAGGGTACATTTCCACAGACACTGACTCTCACTGGGGTTCAGTTCCACAGACAATGATTCTCAATGGGGTACAGTTCCACAGACACTGACACTCACTGGGGGTACAGTTCCACAGATACTGACTCTCACTGGGGTACAGTTCCACAGACACTGAATCTCACTAGGGTACATTTCCACAGACACTGACTCTCACTGGGGTTCAGTTCCACAGACAATGATTCTCAATGGGGTACAGTTCCACAGACACCGACACTCACTGGGGGTACAGTTCCACAGACACTGACTCTCTCTGGGGTACAGTTCCACAGACACTGACTCTCACTGGGGTACAGTTCCACAGACACTGACTCTCACTGGGTTGCAGTTCCACAGATGCTGACTCTCACTGGGGTACAGTTCCACAGACACTGACTCTCACTCGGGTACATTTCCACAGACACTGACTCTCACTGGGGTTCAGTTCCACAGACACTGATTCTCAATGGGGTACAGTTCCACAGACACTGACACTCACTGGGGTACAGTTCCACAGACACTGATTCTCACTCTGGTTCAGTTCCACAGACACTGATTCTCACTGGGGTACAGTTCCACAGACACTGACTCTCACTGGGGTACATTTCCACAGACAGTGACTCTCACTGGGGTACATTTCCACAGACACTGACTCTCAATGGGGTACAGTTCCACAGACACTGATTCTCACTGGGGTACGGTTCCACAGACACTGACTCTCACTGGGGTAAAGTTCCACAGACACTGATTCTCACTGGGGTAAAGTTCCACAGACACTGACTCTCACTGGGGTACAGTTCCACAGACACTGACTCTCACTGGGGTACAGTTCCACAGACACTGATTCTCACTGAGGTACAGTTCCACAGACACTGATTCTCACTGGGGGTACAGTTCCACAGACACGGACTCTCACTGGGGTACGGTTCCACAGACACTGACTCTCACTGGGGTACGGTTCCACAGACACTGATTCTCACTGGGGTACAGTTCCACAGACACTGACTCTCACTGGGGTACAGTTCCACAGACACGGACTCTCACTGGGGTACAGTTCCACAGACACTGACTCTCACTGGGGTACAGTTCCACAGACACTGCCTCTCACTGGGGTACAGTTCCACAGACACTGACTCTCACTGGGGTACAGTTCCACAGACACTGACTCTCACAGGGGTACGATTCCACAGATACTGACTCTCACTGGGGCACAGTTCCACAGACACTGACTCTCTCTGGGGTACAGTTCCACAGGCACTGACTCTCACTGGGGTACAGTTCCACAGACACTGACTCTCACTGGGGTACAGTTCCACAGACACTGACTCTCACTTTTTGAATTGTAGCAGTCGGGGTTTGCAGCTCACCGTTCCCCTCTGGTGGCCGCTCAGCAGCATGGCACAGAATGCAATGTCTCGGGTTGCAGACTCTCCAAAACAGTTCTCTTGATTTTTGACTAATTTTGCACAAATTTGCAGCTGTGTTTCCCAATTTATTCTCCTGAATTCTTCTTTTTGCTGCACGACCTTGCTCTCTGATCGATGCGCTACCCCCAGGGCACCATCTCTGGTTGGACGTATCACATGACCTCCCGCCCCCTCACCTGCCCCCCAATCCCCCCACCCCCACACTCATAATTCCCACAGCCAGTTGGAAAGTGAATAGACTCTTCATTACACGATAGAATGGAATGGTTAAACAATAAAAACAGTGGCTGTCCAAAGAGACTTGGGGGTTCAGGTACACAGATCATTAAAATGTCACGAACAGGTACAGAAAATAATCAGAAAGGCTAATGGAATGCTGGCCTTTATATCTGGAGGACTAGAATACAAGGGGTTAGAAGTTATGCTGCAGCTGTACAAAACCCAGGTTAGACCACACCTGGAGCACTGGGAGCAGTTCTGGGCACCACACCTTAGGAAGGATATATTGGCCTTGGAGGGAGTGCAGCGTAGGTTTACCAGAATGATACCCGGACTTCAAGGGTTAAGTTACGAGGAGGGGTTACACAAACTAGGGTTGTATTTGCTGGAATTTAGAAGGTTAAGCGGTGATCTGATCAAAGTTTTCATGATATTAAGGGGATCAGATAGGGTAGATAGAGAGAAACTATTTCCGCTGGTTGGGGAGTCTAGGACTGCGATATCAACGCATTCACTGTCAGGCAGCAATCCCCCCTCTCAGACCATAACCAAATAAATGTGTACCTTAAACTTTCTGCCCAAACTACAGACACAAAAAAGGAACCCAGTAAGCTACATAAAATAAACCAGACATACAGATGGGCCCCAGACAGTGGAGATAAATTCATCACAGCACTAAATTCACCTGATCTCACAAGTAAAATTTCAAAATTTAAAGAAAATCTATATGAGATCACCAGAGATGGGGTAAACATGGCCATAGAGGATATAAATATGATCTTTCATGAGGCAGCTGTAAAAGCCGACCTCGTGAAACAGAAGAGGAAGAGTCACAAAAGACAAAATAAAAATAAGAAATGGTTTGACCACGAATGCAAAAATGCCAGAAAAGACCTGAGAAAAATATCAAACCAAAAGCATCGCCAACCAAACAATCCGGACCTACGTACTAGATACAATGAAACCCTCAAAAGATATAAACACACCATTAGGAACAAAACACAAAACTATACCCACAAAATACTAGAAGAAATTGAAAACTCCACCAACCCAAAACAATTCTGGGAAATGTGGAATAACCTGAGTACAACACAATTGCAAGCATTACCAATCCAAGATGGCGACATCTGGAGAACACATTTTGAAAACCTCTACAAAGACATCCCAATAAACGAAACAAACCCAAGTCAACATCAGGTCACAGAAAAACTCCACACATTAGAAGCAACAATCAAAGACAACCAAAACCCTCTAGACTCCCCAATCACATGGAAAGAAATGGCCACAAAAACAAAATCTCTCCACCTAAAGAAAGCCTGTGGCCCAGACAACATCAAAAATGAAATGCTCAAGTTCAGCAATATGGAGATGCAGGGTGCGGTACTCAAATTATTCAACATCATATTACGTTCAGGCTGTTTTCCCGATATCTGGTGCCAAGGACTAATCTCCCCCATATATAAAAGCGGAAACAAATCAGACCCAAATAACTACCGCGGCATCTGTGTCAACAGTTGTCTAGGGAAGTTATTCTGCAGTATTCTAAATAGTAGATTACTTGATTTTCTTAACAAACATAATATCCTCAGAAAAAACCAAATAGGCTTTCTTCCAAAACACCGCACCGCCGACCATATCTATACCCTTCACACCCTCATTGAAAAACATATACACCAAACAAAAAATGGGAAAATATTCGCCTGTTTCATCGACTTCAAGAAAGCCTTTGACTCTATATGGCACGAAGGGCTCTATTATAAACTTCTTCAATGTGGAATAGGGGGCAAAGTCTATGACCTTATTAAATCAATGTATCTGAAAAACAAATGCGGGGTCAAAATTGGAGACAAACGCACCGATTTCTTCACCCAGAGAAGAGGCGTCCGGCAGGGCTGCAATTTGAGCCCGACCCTGTTCAACATATACATAAATGAATTAGCAGACATGCTGGAGCAAAGCGAGTCACCAGGTCTCCGTCTCCTAGATGGAGAAGTGAAATCCCTGTTCTATGCGGACGACCTGGTTCTGCTGTCTCCCACAGAACAGGGATTACAGCAACAACTAGACCTACTCGACAAATACTGCCAAAATTGGGCTCTAACAGTAAATCTAAAGAAAACCAACATCATGATTTTTCAAAAAAGGCCCAGATGTCAGGAAAACAAATACCAGTTTACCCTCAGTGATATCACTATAGGACACACTATGAGCTACACCTACCTTGGTCTAACTATTACAGCATCAGGGAGCTTCAGCATAGCAGTGAATGCACTAAAAGAAAAAGCCCGAAGAGCCCTATATGCAATAAAAAGAAAATTCTACAACATCCAAATCCCAATCAAAATCTGGCTCAAAATATTTGACAGCATAATCCTGCCCATTGCACTGTACGGTAGTGAAGTATGGGGCCTGCTAAATCACCAAAGCTACACTAAATGGGAAAAACATACAATAGAAGCCCTACATGCAGAATTCTGCCGAAGCATCCTTCGCACCCAAAGGAAAACGCCAACAAATGCATGCAGAGCCGAACTAGGCAGATACCCACTGATAATAAACATCCAAAAACGAGCACTAAACTTCCTAAATCACCTCAAATCTAGCTCCCCAGACACCCTTCATTTCAAAGCCTTTCAGACCCAAGAGCTAAACCCAGAAAAGAGTCCCCTGAGTCAGCTGCTACGGAAACTAAGTACTCAGCCGGACCCTGACCAGCCCCAGACCAACACAGCCGTCCAAACACCAATCCGAGTGAACCAAATCATTAAAAAATGCAAAGAAACCTACCTGGAACATTGGAACAAAATAACCGAAAGCCAAAGCAGATTAGAATGTTACCGGGCCCTAAAAAGAGAATATAAACTGGCAGACTACCTCACGACCATCAGAGACACAAAACAGAGACAGACCCTCACCAGGTACAGACTAAGCGACCACCAACTGGAAATTGAAAAAGGCAGATACAAGAAATCCTGGCAGCCTAGAGAGAATAGAATATGCGATCAATGTCTGGCTGGCGAGGTTGAAACAGAAATGCATTTCCTCCTAAAATGCGAAAAATTCAACACATCAAGAAACATATTATTCAACAAGCTAAGCCAAACAACCCCAGATTTCAAGGAATTGGATGATCTGTCAAAATTGAGATTAGTCCTAGGAGAAGGAGACAGACCATACCTTGGGGCCAAATATGTAACAACATGTCACAACCTGAGGACTGTTTAAAATTAAGACTGTTTAAAATTAATATTGAACGTACCAAATGAAGTACAAAGACTGTTTAAAATTAATATTGTTTAAAAGTAATATTGTATGTACCCAACAAATGTCAAATCGATTGACACCTACAGAATGTTGGAAAACTGTACCTTTTTGCTATGTAAGCTTTGGCAATATGGTTCTCTGTAAACTTTCATGCCAATAAAGCATTTTAATTGGAATTGGAATTGGAATTGGACTAGGGGGCAGAGTCTAAAAATTAGAGACAGACCTTTCAGGAGTGAAATTAGGAAACACTTCTACACACAGAGCTTGGTAGAAGTTTGGAACTCTCTTCCGCAAATGGTAATTGATGCTGGATCAATTGT
This sequence comes from Somniosus microcephalus, assembly GCF_052327205.1. Lineage (NCBI taxonomy): Eukaryota > Metazoa > Chordata > Chondrichthyes > Squaliformes > Somniosidae > Somniosus > Somniosus microcephalus. The sequence continues at coordinate 236,690,333 of NC_140997.1, read as the reverse complement.
TAATTTTAAATCGGAAATTGATAGATTTCTGTTAACCAAAGGTATTAAGGGATATGGGCCAAGGGTGGGTATATGGGGTTAGGTCACAGATCAGCCATGATCTCATTGAATGGCGGGACAGGCTCGAGGGGCTGAATGGCCTCCTCCTGTTCCTGTGTAACAGGCTCGAGGGGCTGAATGGCCTCCTCCTGTTCCTGTGTAACAGGCTCAAGGGGCTGAATGGCCTCCTCCTGTTCCTGTGTAACAAGCTCGAGGGGCTGAATGGCCTCCTCCTGTTCCTGTGTAACAGGCTCGAGGGGCTGAATGGCCTCCTCCTGTTCCTGTGTAACGGGCTCGAGGGGCTGAATGGCCTCCTCCTGTTCCTGTGTAACAGGCTCGAGGGGCTGAATGGCCTCCTCCTGTTCCTGTGTAACAGGCTCGAGGGGCTGAATGGCCTTCTCCTGTTCCTTTGTAACAGGCTCGAGGGGGCTGAATGGCCTCCTCCTGTTCTTGTGTAACAGGCTCGAGGGGGCTGAATGGCCTCCTCCTGTTCCTGTGTAACAGGCTCGAGGGGCTGAATGGCCTCCTCCTGTTCCTGTGTAACAGGCTCGAGGGGCTGATGGCCTCCTCCTGTTCCTGTGTAACAGGCTCGAGGGGCTGAATGGCCTCCTCCTGTTCCCGTGTAACAGGCTCGAGGGGGCTGAATGGCCTCCTCCTGTTCCTGTGTAAAATGCTCGAGGGGCTGATGGCCTCCTCCTGTTCCTGTGTAACAGGCTCGAGGGGCTGAATGGCCTCCTCCTGTTCCTGTGTAAAAGGCTTGAGGGGCTGAATGGCCTCCTGCTGTTCCTGTGTAAGAGGCTCGAGGGGACTGAATGGCCTCCTCCTGTTCCTGTGTAACAGGCTCGAGGGGCTGAATGGCCTCCTCCTGTTCCTGTGTAAAAGGCTTGAGGGGCTGAATGGCCTCCTGCTGTTCCTGTGTAATAGGCTCGAGGGGCTGAATGACCTCCTCCTGTTCCTGTGTAACAAATACGAGGGGCTCAATGGCCTCCTCTTATTCCTGAGTAAACGGCTCGAGGGGCTGAATGGCCACTTCCTGTTACTTCGTAACAGGCTCGAGGGGCTGAATGGCCTCCTCCTGTTCCTTTGGTTCCTTTGTAACAGGCTCGAGGGGCTAAATGGCCTCCTCTTATTCCTTTGTAACAGGCTTGAGGGGCTGAATCGCCTCCTCCTCTTTCTGTGTAACAGGCGCAACGGGCTGAACGGCCTCCTCCTGTTTCTGTGTAACAGGCGCGAGGGGCTGAATGGCCTCATCCTGTTTCTGTGTAACAGGCTCGACGGGGCTGAATGGCCCTTCCTGTTCCTGTGTAACAGGCTCGAGGGGCTGAATGACCTCCTCCTGTTCTTGTGTAACATCCTCGAGGTGCTGAATGGCCTCCTCCTGTTCCTGTGTAACACCCTCGAGGGGCTGAATGGCCTCCTCCTGTTCCTGTGTAACATCTCGAGGGGCTGAATGGCCTCCTCCTATTTCTAATGTAACTGGCTCGAGGGGCTGAATGGCCTCCTCCTGTTCCTGTGTAAAATTCTTGAGGGGCTGAATGGCCTCCTCCTGTTCCCGTGTAAGAGGCTCGAGGGGCTGAATGGGCCTCCTCCTGCTGTTCCTGTGTAACAGGCTCGAGGGGCTGAATGGCCTCCTCCTATTCCTGTGTAACAGTTTAGAGGGGCTGAATGGCCTCCTCCTGTTCCTGTGTAATAGATACGAGGGGCTCAATGGCCTCCTCCTATTCCTGAGTAAACGGCTCGAGGGGCTGAATGGCCACTTCCTGTTCCTGTGTAACTGGCTCGAGGGGCTGAATGGCCTCCTCCTGTTCCTTTGTAACAGGCTCGAGGGGCTGAATGGCCTCCTCTTATTCCTTTGTAACAGGCTTGAGGGGCTGAATGGCCTCCACCTGTTCCTGTGTAGCAGGATTAAGGGGCTGAATGGCCTCCTCCTGTTCCCGTGTTACAGAGTCAAGGGGCTGAATGGCCTCCTCCTGTTCCTGAGTAACCGGCTCGAGGGGCTGAATGGCCTCCACCTGTTCCTGTGTAACAGGCTCGAGGGGCTGAATGGCCTCCTCGTGTTCCTGTGTTGCAGGATTAAGGGGCTGAATGGCCTCCTCCTGTTCCTGTGTAACAGGCTCGAGGGGCTGAATGGCCTCCTCCTGTTCCTGTGTAACAGGCACGAGGGGCTGAATGGCCTCCTCCTGTTCCTGTGTAACAGGCACGAGGGGCTGAATGGCCTCCTCCTGGTAATTAGGAAAGCTAATAGAATGTTATTGTTTATTGCGAGGGGAATTGAATACAAAAGTAGGGAGGTTATGCTTCAGTTATACAGGGCATTGGTGAGACCACATCTGGAGCACTGTGTACAGTATTGGTCTCCTTATTAAGGAAGGGTGTAAATGCGTTGGAAGCAGTTCAGAGAAGGTTTACTAGACTAATACCTGGAATGGGTGGGTTGTCTTATGAGGAAAGGTTGGACAGGCTAGGCTTGTATCCGCTGGAGTTTAGAAGAGTAAGAGGTGACTTGATTGAAACATATAAGATCCTGAGGGGTCTGGACAGGGTGGATGTGGAGAGGATGTTTCCTCTTGTGGGAGAATCTAGAACTAGGGGTCACTGTTTAAAAATAAGGGGTCGCCCATTTAAGACAGAGCTGAGGAGAATTTTTTTCTCACAGAGGGTGGTGAGTCTTTGGAACTCTCTTCCTCAGAGGGCGGTGGAAGCAGAGTCTTTGAATATTTTTAAGGCAGAGGTAGAGAGATTCTTGGTGAGCAAGGGGTGAAAGGTTATCGGGGGTAGGCGGGAATGTGGAGTAATCGGATCAGCCATGATCTTATTGAATGGCGGAGCAGGCTCGAGGGGCCGAGTGGCCGACTCCTGCTCCCAATTCGTATGTTCATATGAGCTTCATTAAAAGGCATGACGGTGGAGAGACAATGGCTAACATTTAAGGAACGAATGCATGAATTGCAACAGTTATACATTCCTTTCTGGCGCAAAAGCACAAAAGGATAAGCGGCCCAACCATGGCTAACAAAAGAAATCAAGGATAGTATTAGATCCAAAGAGGAGTCATATAAAGTTGCCAGAAAAAGTAGCAAGCCTGAGGATTGGGAGCAGTTTAGAGTTCAGCAAAAAAGGACCAAGAGATTGATTAAGAGGGGAAAAATAGAGTATGAGAGTAAACTTGCAAGGAACATAAAAGCGAATTGTAAAAGCTTCTACAAGTATGTAAGAAGAAAAAGATTAGTGAAGACAAATGTAGGTTCCTTACAGTCAGAAACGGGAGAATTTATAATGGGGAACAAGGAAATGGCAGAGCAATTAAACAAATACTTTGGTTCTGTCTTCACGGAAGAGGACACAAATAACTTCCCAGAAATGCTAGGGAACCAAGGGTCTAGTGAGAAGGAGGAATTAAAGGAAATTAGTGTCAGTAAAAAAATAGTGCTGGAGAAATTAATGGGACTGAAAGCCAATAAATCCCCAGGGCCTGATAATCTGCATCCCAGAGTACTAAAAGAGGTAGCCATGGAAATAGTGGATGCATTGGTTGTCATCTTCCAAAATTCTATAGATTATGGAACAGTTCCTGCAGATTGGAGGGTGGCAAATGTAACCCCACTGTTTAAAAAAGGAGGGAGAGAGAAAACAGGGAACTACAGGCCGGTTAGCCTAACATCAGTAGTAGGGAAAATGCTAGAGTCTATTATAAAGTGTGTGATAACAGGACACTTAGAAAATATCAACGGGATTAGACAAAGTCAACATGGATTTATGAAAGGGAAATCGTGTTTGACAAACCTACTGGAGTTTTTTGAGGATGTAACTGGTAGAATAGATAAGGGGGAACCAGTGGATGTGATGTATTTGGATTTTCAGAAGGCCTTTGATAAAGTCCCACATAAGAGGTTCGTGTGCAAAATTAAAGCACATGGGATTGGGGGTAATATACTGGCATGGATTGAAAATTGGTTAACAGACAGGAAACAGAGAGTAGGAATAAATGGGTCTTTTTCGGGGTGGCAGGCGGTGACTAGTGGGGTACTGCAGGGATCAGTGGATAATCACAGAATCCCCACAGTGCAGATAGAGGCCATTTCGGCCCATCGAGCCTGCACAGACACATATCCCACCCGATCCCCGTAACCCCACATATTTTAATCTCCCTAATACTAATGGTCAATTTATCATGGCCAATCAACCTAACCCGCACATCTTTGGACTGTGGGAGGAAACCGGAGCACCCGGAGGAAACTCACGCAAACATGGGGAGAATGTGCAAACTCCACACGGACAGTCACCTGAGGCCAGATTCGAACCCGGGTCCCTGGTGCTGTGAGGCAACAGTGCTAACCACTATGCCACCGTGCTTGGGCCCCAGCTATTCACAATATATATATCAATGATTTGGATGAGGGAACCAAATGTAATATTTCCAAGTTTGCTGACGACACAAAACTAGGTGGGATTGTGAGTTGTGAGGAGGATGCAAAGAGGCTTCAAGGCGATTTAGACAAGTTGAGTGAGTGGGCAAATACATGGCAGATGCAGTATAACGTGGATAAATGTGAAGTTATCCACTGCGGTAAGAAAAACAGAAAGGCAGAGTATTATTTAAATGGTGATAGATTGGGAAATGCTGATGTACAAAGGGAACTGGGTGTCCTTGTACACCAGGCACTGAAAGCAAACATGCAGGTGAAGCAAGCAGTTAGGAAGGCAAATGGTATGTTGGCCTTCAATGCAAGAGGATTTGAGTACAGGAGCAAGGATGTCTTGCTACAGTTATACAGGGCCTTGGTGAGACCACACCTGGAGTGCTGTGTGCAGTTTTGGTCTCTTTACCTAAGAAAGGATATACTTGCCATAGAGGGAGTGCAGCGAAGGTTCACCAGACTGATTCCTGGGATGGCAGGACTATCGTATGAGGAGAGATTGGGTCGACTAGGCCTGTATTCATTAGAGTATAGAAGAATGCGATGGGATCTCATTGAAACGTATAAACTTCTGACAGGGCTAGACAGACTGGATGCAGGGAGGATGTTTCCCTTGGCTGGGGGGTCTAGAACGAGGGGTCACAGTCTCAGGATACAGGGTAGGTCATTTAGGACTGAGATGAGGAGAAATTTCTTCACTCAGAGGGTGGTGAACCTGTGGAATTCTCTACAACAGAAGGCTGAGGAGGCCAAGTCACTGAATATATTTAAGGAGATAGATAGATGTCTAGACACAAAAGGCATCAAGGGATATGGGGAGAGAGCGCCCCTGTCACTCCCCCACCCCCACGTCACCCCCCCCCCCCACAGCCGCCACCCCCCCGTCCCCCCCACACCCCCTCGTCACCCCCTCACCCCTGTCCCCCTCCACTCCCCCACCCCCACGTCACCCACACACCCCCGTCAACCCCCCCAACCCCCCACTCATGGGCACAGGGGGAGTAGTGCTGGAATCACAGGAACACACTGGGAGGTGATCGATCCTCCCCCTGGTCCAATAGCAGCACTGTGTGGGGTGGGTTGTCGACACGAGCACAGGTCAAAGACACCAGACGGGCAGAACATCGGTGCAAGGTAAACCTGTGGAAACACTTTGCGGCCTGTTGTCCAGGGTGAGGTCATCTACTAACTGGCACAGTCCAGAAGGGTGAACAAGACATGACTCTCGCCAGTAATCGTAAGTACAATACAAGGAGATAAATGTTCAACCAGCGGAGTGGAATTCAGCCTTTCTTCACTCCCGGTGATGTAGGTGATTCTTCACGCTGACTAGCATTTGTCCTCGTGATATTACAATACCATTTCTAACCGTCTGTGTGCAGGTTGTGAGAAAGTTTATGAAATTGTATAAAAGCAAATTTATTTAAGCTGAGGCATCAGACAGTGGCCCAAAGTGAAGCTACTACATCAGTAAAAGGAGAGAGCTCCTCTACAGCAGCTAAAAAATAAAAGACAGCAGAAATCCATTGGGGGTACGCACTCTCTCTCTCCTTTCTTCCCTTCCCTCCTTCTCATATTCGGGGAGCGGAAGAAAGGAGGATGGAATCGGTGAGCAGATTACACTCGTTCAACCTGTACATCGGCCGCACCATTTACACATAATCCCGTGTGAGCTCGTTTGGTCAATAACAATATGGTACATGGTGAGAGAATCAATGTTCAAGGGCTGGACCTAAACAGAACGGAAGACTGGACAGGCTGGGGCTCTTTTCTCTTGACAAGAGAAGGCTGAGGGGAGACCTGATCGAGGTCTTTACAATTATGAAAGGGTTCGATAGGGTAGACGTAGAGAAGATGTTTCCACTTGTGAGGGAGACCAGAACTAGGGGCCATCAATATAAGAGAGTCACTAATAAATCCACTGGGGAATTCAGGAGAAACTTCTTTACCCAGAGAGTGGGGAGAATGTGGAACTCGCTACCACAGGGAGTGGTTGAGGCGAAGAGCAGAGATACATTTAAGGGGAAGCTGGATAAACACACGAGGGAGAAAGGAATAGAAGGATATGGTGATGGGGTGAGATGAAGAGGGTGGGAGGAGGCTGGTGTGGAGCAGAAACACCGGCACAGAGCAGAGGGGCCGAATGGCCTGTTGCTGTGTGATAAATACTTTGTAATACTTTGTAGATCTCTTTGTTTCTTCAGAGAAGTGCAGTCACCATTGTCCTGGGAGCAGCGATCAGATTATAGTCGATCATAGGAACAAGAGGAGACCATTCAGCCCCTCAAGCCTATCCCGCCATTCAAGTAGATCATGGCTGATCTGTATCTTAATTCCATCCACCCGCCTTGGTTCCGTACCCCTTAAACAGACCTGCATCCCAACAAAAGCTGCTCAGTCGTTGAGTATATTCAAGACAGAGATCGATAGGTATTAAGGGAATCAAGGGATATGGGGATAGTGCAGGAAGGTGGAGTTGAGGTCGAAGATCAGCCATGATCTCATTGAATGGCGGAGCAGGCTCGAGGGGCCGAATGGCGGAGCAGGCTCAAGGGGCCGAATGGTGGAGCAGGCTTGAGGGGCCAAATGGCGGAGTAGGCTCGAGGGGCCAAATGGCCGACTCCTGCTCCTATTTCTTATGTTCTATAATACCTCCGGGAATAAGGGCCACACAGGTTCCATTCTCCCCGCGTTGCTATTGGGAGGGGCTGGGTGGAGCTCAGAGCCACACTGCAAGCCTGGAGGAGAGTTATTGAAGGAATCCCCCCTCCCCCAGCCAACACCTCCCTGGTCAGTTGTGTACTGCAAGGACCCGGCTCACTGCCGACGGTCAGGGCAGTGGGCTGGTGACTCACTGGCTGTAGGGCGAGCATGACCAGGGCGCTGGACACATTCCTTAAATGTTGCTGTCATGTAAGTGCATGTGAATTTATGCAAGTATATTCACCCATCTCAGGTACATCCAGCTATTCCAGCAACCTATTAAACAAAGAAAGACTTGCATTTTTATAGCGCCTTTCACAGCCTCAGGATGTCCCAAAGCACTTCACAACTAATGAAGTGTTTTTTTTGAAGTGTAGTCATTGTTGTAATGTAGGAAACACAACAGCCAATTTGTGCAGAGCAAGCTCCCACAAACAGCAATGTGATAATGATCAGATAATCTGTTTTAATGATGTTGATTAAGGGATAAATATTGGCCCCAGGACACCAGGGAGCACTCCCCTGCTCTTTTTCGAAATAGGGCCATGGGATCTTTTATGTCCACCCGAGAGAGCAGATGGGGCCTCGGTTTAACATCTCATCTGAAAGCCGGCACCTCTGACAGTGCAGCACTCCCTCAGTACTGCCCCTCTGACAGTGCAGCGCTCCCTCAGTACTGTCCCTCCGACAATGCAGCGCTCCCTCAGTACTGCCCCTCCGACAGTGCGGAGCTCACTCAGTAATGACCCTCCGACGGTGCAGCACTCCCTCAGTACTTTCCCTCTGACAATGCAGCGCTCCCTCAGTACTGCCCCTCCGACAGTGCAGCGCTCCCTCAGTACTGCCCCTCCGACAGTGCAGCGCTCCCTCAGTACTGCCCCTCCGACAGTGCGGCACTCCCTCAGTACTGCCCCTCTGACAGTGCGGCGCTCCCTCAGAACTGCCCCTCCGACAGTACAGCGCTCCCTCAGTACTGCCCCTCCGACAGTGCGGCGCTCCCTCAGTACTGTCCCTCCGACAGTGCAGCGCTCCCTCAGTACTGCCCCTCTGACAGTGCAGCGCTCCCTCAGTACTGCCCCTCCGACAGTACAGCACTCCCTCAGTACTGCCCCTCCGATAGTGCGGCGCTCCCTCAGTACTGTCCCTCCGACAGTGCAGCGCTCCCTCAGTACTGCCCCTCCGATAGTGTGGCGCTCCCTCAGTACTGCCCCTCCGACAGTGCGGTGCTCCCTCAGTACTGCCCCTCCGACAGTGCAGGGCTCCCTCAGTACTGCCCCTCCGACAGTGCAGCGCTCCCTCAGTACTGCCCGTGCGGCACTCCTTAAATTGCGGCCTGGACTGTCAGCCTGGATTTTGTGTTGAAATCTGTGGTGAGGCTGAGTCATGGCTGACACTGAGACACAATGGAGACCACTTCAGGTCAAATTTGTCCAAATAAAATTTCAGAGGGACAACATTGCAATTTTGGACAATTTCTGAGCCAGAATCATTTCCGGTAATTCTCAGTCAAGTGACGATGTTGTGCGGTGCACATGATGGAGGGAGATGTCCCTGCAAGGGTTGGACCTCTTGGCGCCTGATCATTTTACATTGGCTAACTCGACGAGTAGATGTTAAACACGGACCCAATGATGTACAGCGTCTCCTGTTGGGGAGTAACATTCCTACATATTATGAAAATTCTCAGAGCAGAGCTTGCAATTCCTGTCCACAAACTTTGCTTCCTGTCTCAGCCTATTTGGGAGATTGAAGAGAAGGAGCGCCTGTTGTCAGGGTGATGTTACATCCAAGCCACACAGTGCTGCTTACATAACGCTGACAGTCAATGCAACACTAACTGCATCACAGGCTCGAAAACACAGCAGGAAAGTGGGGCCAATGAGATTCCAAGAGCGAAGACCTTCCTTTAATACAACAATGTGTCACAACCTGTGGCATAGAACAAGCCTAGAAATTACGGTTCATAGTGTAGTGTAGGAACTCCTCATGGCTTCTCCTGATGGTTCCAATGCACATTATTTTAACAGAGGAATATCATAAGAACACATTAAGCATTGGCCCACAAACTGTTTCCCGTACCTCCATTCAGTGCCTTGTACACACACCATCCACTGTCGACCCCCTCCATCACCAGCGCACTGTGGCTGCAATACGTCCCGTCTATAGGATGCACTGCAACAACTTGGGGAGGGTGCAGAGAATATTTACCAGAGTGGTTCCAGGGATGAGGGACTTCAGTCTTGTGGAGAGACTGGAGAAGCTGGGGTTGTTCTCCTTCGAGCAGAGAAGGTTAAGGGAAGATTTAATAGAGGTGATCAAAATCATGAGGGGTTCTGATGGAGTAAATAAGGAGAAACTGTTTCCAGTGGCAGGAGGGTCGGTAACCAGAGGACACAGATTGAAGGTAATTGTCAAAAGAACCAGAGGGGGAGATGAGGAGAATGTTTTTACGCAGCGAGTTGTTGTGATCTGGAATGCGCTGCCTGAAAGGGCGGTGGAAGCAGATTCAATAGTAACTTTCAAAAGGGAATTGGATAAATACTTGAAAAGGAGAAATTTGCAGGGCTCTGGGGAAAGACCAGGGGGGAGTGGGATTAATTGGAGAGCTCGACCAAAGAGCCGGCACAGGCACGATGGGCCGAATGGCCTCCTTCGATGCTCTCTGATTCTATGAACTCCCTATAGTACCTGACCCCCTGCAACCTCTACCACCAGGAACACCACCACCTCCAAGTTCCCCTCCAAGTCACACACCATCCTGACTTGGAAATATATCGGTGATCCTTGATTGTCGCTGGGTCAAAATCCTGGAACTCCCTCCCTAACAGCACTGTGTGAGCACCTTCACCACACGGACTGCAGCGGTTCAAGAAGGCGGCTCACCACCACCTTCTCTGGGGCAACTAGGGATGGGCAATAAATGCCAACCTTTCCAGAGACACCCACATCCCAATAAAACATAGTAAAAAAACAAATTCACATCAATGTTCTAAAATTTATTGCATTTTATAAGCTGGAGCAAGTTTGTTTTGTTCAGTTAATGACCTGCAGATATGTGAAAATAAAAAAGACCAAAAGCTCCTTAAAGGAGTGCAAACCTTCTAGATAATTCTACACAGCAAGCATCATCACAATATCACATCCCAAATTATCCCCATTAGGCTGGGATGAAGGTTTCCAGTCTGATATATCCGTGCAAATCACTCCCGGTTCAGTCCGTCTGCAAACACAACTCTTTCTGATACAATCCATCACTCCTCTCCCGGAGTGCCTTTCCTTTTCCAATTGAGGTCATGTGGAATTTTGGCACATTGTTCCAACCACTGTGGTCTGTATCTGCAGCAAAACCAACGCTAAACAAACTGCAGGCGGTTTTACTGCCTGATTGACAGTGCGAGGGAAAGTTTGAGTGCTTGGTGGAAGAATGGAATTGACTCCGATTCCCAGCAGGTAAATCAATCAATAATAGAAGACTCTGTTTTAAAGGCAGCCTCTCCAAAGGTCGAAGGGTGAAATAGTAGGGTGGCTCAGTGGGTATCACCCTCGCCTCGGAGTCAGAATGGTCGTGGGTTCAAGTCCCACTCCAGAAACTTGAGCACATAATCTATGCTGACACGTTATACCGAGGCCCCGTCCGCTCTCTCAGGTGGATGTAAAAGGTCCCGTGAGCACTATTTCAAAGAAGTCCAGGGGAGTTGGCCCCAGTGTTCTGGCCAATAGTTGTTGCTCTACCAACACATAAAACAGATGATCTGGTCACTATCACACTACTGCTGGGCGCGAATTGGCTGCTGCATTTTCTACATTACAACTGTGACCACACTTCAAAAAGTACTTTAGCAAAATACTGCGGATGCTGGAAATCTGAAATAACAACGGAAAATGCTGGAAATGTTCAGCAGGTCAGGCAGCATCGAGGAGAGAGAAACAGAGTCAATGTTTCAGGTCGAGGACCCTTCGACTCTGTTCCTCTCTCCACAGATGTTGCCTGGCCTGCTGAGTGTTTCCAGCATTCTCTGCTGTTATTTCAATAAGTACTTCATTGGTTGTAAAGCGCTTTGGGATGTCCTGAGATTATGAAAGGTGCTATATAAATGCAAATTCTTTCTTTAAACCTCCACCAGGTTGAGTCCAAATCAATAGAGCCACGACCCTAATGTTACTCCGCTAATAGACTCAGTGGACACGTTCTCCAACGCCTCTCCATTCACACAAGTCAACCTGGTATCGAGGGGTGTGTGCAAGTGATAGAACTAAAGGCTACATTCAGCACTAAACATTATAGACATATCAGCCCTGTGGACAATTGGAATAGAGATATTCGGCAAATCATGAGATCAAAAGATAATCTTGGCCATTGGTCCATCTAACCTCACCATCCCAGAACACCAACCCTACTATCTCCCTGTTTCTTGTTGTTGTTACTTAAATGCATCCAGTGTCTTGGCCTCAACCACCCTTCCTGCCAACCTATTCCATCTGGTACTCACCCTTTGTCTAAAGAAAGATTTCCTGACATCAGTCCTCAACTTGCCCTTCACACCCTGGCCCTTTGCTTTCTTGGCCTGCTGCACTGGTGTATCTGGACGTGTTGTTCCGGCTATCTCTATCCCTTTAAGCACCTTATATACCTTGATGAGGTCCTCCTGAGATGGTTTGGACCTCCTTGGTGCTTTATTTGCTTTGCCCAGTATAGACCAACAAGAAGAAAGAAAATAGTCTAGATAAGTCTACCTTACAGGATAATTGGATGGCTTCATTATAGAGAGTTTTAACTGAGGCTGATCTAACATCTGATGAAGTTACTGGTCATGAGCGTGGTTTTCTAGTCACTGTATATTCACGAAGCAAAGAATATGTCCAAAAAAAGACAGAATCATTATAGCGACATACTGAAGAGTCACAGACACACACCGCACAAAACACTTCAAAATTTGTGGCTAAAATGTGAATGGGAATAGACGATGTGTGAAAATCACACCCAGAACTTGGCAGGGCTGTGATGGTATTCAGGGTTGAAGGTGTAGAACAGGCCCTCTCTGCACGGCCAGCTATATGGCAGTCTCCTTCTCCTTGTGAACCTGGGTCAGAACCTCCGACGGGTGAAATTTCGAGGATGCCTCCATCGCCATATACTGTAGGTGATGCGGTCCCCACACGGGAGTGGTAAGATGCTGCCAGCGCTGTGGGCAAATAGTCACACTGTGAGAACTGTGCTCTTCTGCACACTGCATGTCCTTAATAGAATTACAGAGAATGTACAGCACAGAAACAGGCCATTCGGCGCCTCTGCTCCGTGCCGGTGTTTCTGCTCCACACCAGCCTCCTCCCACCCCTCTTCATCTCACCCTATCACCATCACCTTCTATTCCTTTCTCCCTCATGTGTTTATCCAGCTTCCCCTTAAATGTATCTCTGCGATTCGCCTCGACCACTCCCTGTGGTAGCGAGTTCCCCATTCTCACCACTCTCTGGGGAAAGAAGTTTCTCCTGAATTCCCCAGTGGATTTATTAGTGACGATCTTATATTGATGGCCCCTAGTTCTGGTCTCCCCCACAAGTGGAAACATCTTCTCTACGTCTACCCTCTCGAACCTGCTCATGATTTTAAAGACCTCGATCAGGTCACCCCTCGGCCTTCCCTTTTCTAGAGAAAAGAGCCCCAGCCTGTTCAATCTTTCCTGATCGTTATAACCTCTCAGTTCTGGGATCATCCTTGTGAATCTTTCCTGCACCTTCTCCAGTGCCTCGATATCTTTTTTGTAATATGGTGACCAGCACTGTGCGCAGTACTCTGGGTGCGGTCTAACCAAGGTTCCATACATGGTTATAAGAACATCTCTGCTTTCTAATTCTATCCTCTAGAAATGAGCCCCAGTGCCTGGGTTGCATTGTTTGGCCTCATTAACCTGCGTCGCTACTTTTAGTGATTTGTTTACCTCAACCCCGAGATCCCTTTGTGCCTCTATCACATTTAAACTCCTATTTCCCAAGGAGTTTGTGGCCCTCCTTATTCCTCTTACCAAAATGCACCATTTCACACTTATCGATATTGAAATTAATTTGCCATTTACACGCCCATTCTGCAAGTTTATTCATTTCTTCCTGTATTTTGCCGCAGTCCTCCTCAGTATTGACTATACCCGCCAATCTTGTGTCATCCGCAAATTTTGAAATTGTACTTCCGATTCCCGAGTCCAAATCATTGATAGTCTCTTTTTTTCCCTCTCTCAGTTTCCACCGCCTCTGCTGAAGGTGCCGACTCTCCCTGGGGCATGATTCCAAACACTGTGACAACCCTTCAGTACCTCATCCAAGTCTGTGAATGTATGAGGTGAGACAGCGTTTGTTGGCAGAATAATCGACCGTGATGTTACCAGGGCTCCAAGGGTTAGATTATGAGGAGAGATTACCTAAACTAGGCTTGTATTCCCTAGAATATAGAAGGTTAAGAGGTGATTTGATTGCGTTTTTTAGGATTTTGAAAGGAATTGATTGGGTAGAGAGAGAAACTTTTTCCGCTGGTGGGGGGAGTCTACGACAAGGGCACGTAACTTTAAAATCAGAGCCAGGCCGTTCAGGAGCCCCCCCGCGCCGCCCCCACCCCCCATCCCCCTCAAGAAACCGGGGAACTACAGACCTGTTAGCCTCACATCAGTAGTTGGGAAAATGCTGGAATCTATTATAAAGGATGCAATAACTGGGCACTTAGAAATTAATAGTAAGATTGGGCAGAGTCAACATGGATTTATGAAAGGGAAATCCTGTTTGACAAACCTATTGGGAGTTCTTTGAGGATGTAACTAGTGGAGTAGACAAAGGGGAACCGGTAGATGTGGTGTATCTGGATTTTCAGAAGGCTTTCGATAAGGTCCCACACAAGAGGTTGGTGAACAAAATTAGGGCACATGGAATTGGGGGTAATATACTAGCATGGATTGAGAATTGGTTAACAGACAGAAAACAAAGAGTAGGGATAAACGGGTCTTTTTCAGGATGGCAGGCTGTGACTAGTGGGGTACCACAAGGATCAGTGCTTGGGCCCCAGCTATTCACAATCTATATCAATGATTTGGATGAGGGGACTAAATGTAACATTTCCCAATTTGCTGATGATACAAAGCTAGGTGGCAGTGTCAGTTGTGAAGAGGATGTGAAGAGGCTTCAAGGGGATCTCGACTGGCTCAGTGAGTGGGCGAGAACATGGCAGATGGAATATAATGTGGATAAATGTGAAGTTATCCACTTTGGTAGAAAAAACAGAAAGGCAGAGTATTTCCTAAATGGTGAAAGATTGGGGAATGCAGATGCTCAAAGGGGACCTGGGTGTCCTTGTACATGAGTCACTGAAAGTGAATGTGCAGGTGCAGCAAGCCATTAGGAAGGCAAATGGTATGCTGGCCTTCATTACAAGAGGATTTGAGTACAGGAGTAAAGAAGTCTTACTCCAATTATATCGGGCCTTGGTGAGACCACACCTGGAGTATTGTGTACAGTTTTGGTCTCCTTACCTAAGGAAGGATATACTTGCCATAGAGGAAGTGCAACGAAGGTTCACGAGATTGATTCCTGGGATGGCGGGACTGTCGTATGAGAAGAGATCGAGTAAACTAGGCCTGTATTCTCTTGAATTCAGAAGAATGAGAGGGGATCTCATTGAAGCATACAAAATTATTACAGGGCTTGATAGGGTGGATGCTGGGAGAATGTTTCCCTTGGCTGGGGAGTCTAGAACCAGGGACCACAGCCTCAGGATAAAGGGTAGGCCATTCAGGACTGAGATGAGAAGAAATTTCTTCACACACAGGGTGGTGAATCGTTGGAATTCTCTACCCCAGAGGGCTGTGAAGGCTCAGTCATTGGGTATATTCAAAACAGAAGTCGATAGATTTCTGACTAGTAAGGGCATCAAGGGATATGGCGATAGGGCCGGTGAATGGAGTTGAGGCAGAAGATCAGCCATGATCTCATTGAATGGCGGAGCAGGCTCGAAGGGCCGAATGGCCGACTCCTGCTCCTATTTCTTATGTTCTTAAGTTAGGAAACACTTCTTCATGCAAAGGGTGGTAGAAGTGTGGAACCCTCTCCCACCAAAAGCAGTAGATGCTGGGGCTCAATTAGGGGTATTAAGGGGTATGGAGCCAAGGTGGTTAGATGAAATTAGGATACAGATCAGCCATGATCTCACTGAATGGCGGAACAGGCTAGAGGGGCTGAATGGCCTACTCCTGTTCCTATGTATTGCTGAGCCAGTACCTGCCCTCTCACATGCTTCCCAGCTGCAGTTCCTGGATGATGGTCAGGAGCAGGAACTGTGGCTGATATTTCCCCTTCCTAGACAAGGGGTCCTGAGGCCAATATTAAAAACACAGATAACATCCCACCTGGGACCAGCTAACGTGTGATAGACCTTGGTCCATCCTGACCTGTACGTCTCTGGACCACACTGGGTGGTGCCATTACACACTGAGTCATCTCGCTGTTCTTTTAATTAGAAAGATATCTTCATCCGCTAACAGGTTACTGTGGGGAAATCACCTCATTTTAAAGGCACACTGATAATAACAATTTCCAAGTAATAAATAGACAAATACAAAAAACATGGTTGAATTTTGTCACCAAAATGTATATCAGGCTTTGAATCCTTACTGTGAGAACACAAGAAAAGAACAAGTAAATATTAATCAACCCACCAATCCCATGGACACTCTCCCCTATCATGGACTCTACCCACCCATTTAATCTCCTCCCACACCCCATGGACACTCTTCCCTATCACAGACTCTACCCACCCATTGAATCTCTTCCCACAGCCCATGGACACTCTCCCCTATCACAGACTCTACCCACCCATTTAATCTCCTCCCACAGCCCATGGACACTCTCCCCTATCACAGACTCTACCCACTCATTGAATCTCCTCCCACAGCCCATGGACACTCTCCCCTATCACTGACTCTACCCACCCATTTAATCTCCTCCCACAGCCCATGGACACTCTCCCCTATCACAGACTCTACCCACCCATTGAATCTCCTCCCACAGCCCATGGACACTCTCCCCTATCACAGACTCTACCCACCCATTGAATCTCCTCCCACAGCCCATGGACACTCTCCCCTATCATGGACTCTACCCACCCATTTAATCTCCTCCCACAGCCCATGGACACTCTCCCCTATCACAGACTCTACCCACCCATTGAATCTCTTCCCACAGCCCATGGACACTCTCCCCTATCACAGACTCTACCCACCCATTTAATCTCCTCCCACAGCCCATGGACACTCTCCCCTATCACAGACTCTACCCACTCATTGAATCTCCTCCCACAGCCCATGGACACTCTCCCCTATCACTGACTCTACCCACCCATTTAATCTCCTCCCACAGCCCATGGACACTCTCCCCTATCACAGACTCTACCCACCCATTGAATCTCCTCCCACAGCCCATGGACACTCTCCCCTATCACAGACTCTACCCACCCATTTAATCTCCTCCCACAGCCCATGGACACTCTCCCCTATCACAGACTCTACCCACCCATTGAATCTCTTCCCACAGCCCATGGACACTCTCCCCTATCACAGACTCTACCCACCCATTTAATCTCCTCCCACAGCCCATGGACACTCTCCCCTATCACAGACTCTACCCACTCATTGAATCTCCTCCCACAGCCCATGGACACTCTCCCCTATCACTGACTCTACCCACCCATTTAATCTCCTCCCACAGCCCATGGACACTCTCCCCTATCACAGACTCTACCCACCCATTTAATCTCCTCCCACAGCCCATGGACACTCTCCCCTATCATGGACTCTACCCACCCATTTAATCTCCTCCCACAGCCCATGTACACTCTCCCCTATCATGGACTCTACCCACCCATTTAATCTCCTCCCACAGCCCATGGACACTCTCTCCTATCACAGACTCTACCCACCCATTGAATCTCCTCCCACAGCCCATGTACACTCTCCCCTATCATGGACTCTACCCACCCATTTAATCTCCTCCCACAGCCCATGGACACTCTCCCCTATCATGGACTCTACCCACCCATTGAATCTCCTCCCACAGCCCATGTACACTCTCCCCTATCACAGACTCTACCACCCATTTAATCTCCTCCCACAGCCCATGGACACTCTCCCCTATCATGGACTCTACCCACCCATTTAATCTCCTCCCACAGCCCATGGACACTCTCCCCTATCACAGACTCTACCCACCCATTTAATCTCCTCCCACAGCCCATGGACACTCTCCCCTATCATGGACTCTACCCACCCATTTAATCTCCTCCCACAGCCCATGGACACTCTCCCCTATCACAGACTCTACCCACCCATTTAATCTCCTCCCACAGCCCATGGACACTCTCCCCTATCATGGACTCTACCCACCCATTTAATCTCCTCCCACAGCCCATGGACACTCTCCCCTATCACAGACTCTACCCACCCATTTAATCTCCTCCCACAGCCCATGGACACTCTCCCCTATCATGGACTCTACCCACCCATTTAATCACCTCCCACAGCCCATGGACACTCTCCCCTATCATTCCTGCTACAGACTGTAATTGGGAATGGCCCCATCAGGACCTTGCCTGGAGTGAACAGCAATCAGCTTCGGACTAGCGATCAGATAACACACCCTTTCCCCTGGAAGGGCGAAGTGCTACAAGATACCATGACACAGTGAGGAGTGAAACGAGAGGGAGACCGCCCCATCCCCAGAGAATCTCACTGATTGACGAGTGTTGAACAGGAATCATCATGAATCCGAGACTGAACTGACCTCTCGCAGTGATCCTTCGGCACAAAGCATTTTAATAACTACGGTGAGGGGGATGCAGATCATGGAGGCCACGGCCAGGGTCCAGCCAATGGTCTCGCCCCACCATGGGTACACGTAGGTTTTGTTGTAAGTCAGTGGTTTGTAATTTACAACATGAAACAGGAAGATTCCCTGAAACAAAACGCAGAACGTCAGTCTATGGTCGGAACGGAAGGGCTCCGCCTACAACGCATTGCAACAACCTGCATTTATAAAGCACCTGTCACATCCACAGGGCGATTTCAAGCGCGGTCACTGCTATTATGTGGGCAAACTGAGCAGCCAATTTCTACACAGCAAGATCCCACAAACATCAAATGAGTTGAATAACCAGGCAATCTGCTTTTGATGGCATTGGTTGACAGAACAATATTGGTAAAACCATCAGGGAAACTCACTGCTCTTCTATTGTACCATATTATAACTCGCACCTGAAAGGGCAGACGGGGCGTCAGGTTAGCATCTCACCTCAAAGGCAGCACCTCCGACAGTGCAGCGCTCCCTCAGTACTGCCCCTCCGAAAGTACAGCATTCCCTCAGTACTGACCCTCCGACAGTGCAGCGCTCCCTCAGTACTGCCCCTCCGACAGTGCGGCATTCCCTCAGTACTGCCCCTCCGACAGTGCGGCGCTCCCTCAGTACTGCCCCACCGACAGTGCGGCATTCCCTCAGTACTGCCCCTCCGACAGTGCGGCGCTCCCTCAGTACTGCCCCTCCGACAGCGCGGCGCTCCCTCAGTACTGCCCCTCCGACAGCGCGGCGCTCCCTCAGTACTGCCCCTCCGACAGCGCGGCGCTCCCTCAGTACTGCCCCTCCGACAGCGCGGCGCTCCCTCAGTACTGCCCCTCCGACAGTGCGGCGCTCCCTCAGTACTGCCCCTCCTACAGTGCGGCACTCCCTCAGTACTGACCCTCCGACAGTGCGGCACTCCCTCAGTACTGACCCTCCGACAGTGCGGCACTTCCTCAGTACTGCCCCTCCGACAGTGCGGCACTCCCTCAGTACTGACCCTCCGACAGTGCGGCGCTCCCTCAGTACTGCCCCTCCGACAGTGCGGCGCTCCCTCAGTACTGCCCCTCCTACAGTGCGGCGCTCCCTCAGTACTGCCCCTCCTACAGTGCGGCGCTCCCTCAGTACTGCCCCTCCGACAGTGCGGCACTCCCTCAGTACTGCCCCTCCGACAGTGCGGCACTCCCTCAGTACTGCCCCTCCGACAGTGCGGCACTCCCTCAGTACTGCCCCTCCGACAGTGCGGCACTCCCTCAGTACTGCCCCTCCGACAGTGCGGCACTCCCTCAGTACTGCCCCTCCGACAGTGCGGCACTCCCTCAGTACTGCCCCTCCGACAGTGCGGCACTCCCTCAGTACTGCCCCTCCGACAGTGCGGCACTCCCTCAGTACTGCCCCTCCGACAGTGCGGCACTCCCTCAGTCTGCCTGATTGCTGGGATTTTTGTGCTGAAGTCTCTGGGGTGCAGGATAAGGTGTATCAAAAGCTTTACATAGACGATACCAGAACTGTGAGGTGATTGGTGGGATTTGAACTCACGTTTTCTGGTTATTCCAGTAACAGAACAACTGAACGACCCTTGCC
Source organism: Somniosus microcephalus (assembly GCF_052327205.1). Classification (NCBI taxonomy): domain Eukaryota; kingdom Metazoa; phylum Chordata; class Chondrichthyes; order Squaliformes; family Somniosidae; genus Somniosus; species Somniosus microcephalus. The sequence continues at coordinate 236,670,729 of NC_140997.1, read as the reverse complement.
TCGACGGTTGGGTCTTCGAATATTACTGAACGAATTCTTTGCAAATGTGGATAAAATTCCCTTGTGGACTATTTTAGCGGATAGTTTAACCCAGTTAGTGATTCCAGTCAGTTAGCAGATAAAATAATTTTAAAGGGCTAGAAATTCGGTGCATTTGCGCCTCCCATTAATGCCTCCAGGGAACGGTAATGGGGCGCAAACGACTTCTCGCCCGGGCGCGGCGGCGCAAACGACTCCCGCTAAAGTCAGCGGGAGTTTAGCGCCGGCAGTAACCGGTAGTCCCCGCTCCGCTGCACAGGCAATGACAGCATCATCACTGTGCACAGCGCCCCGTTTTTACCTCGCCTGCAAAATTGTCCCGCGCCCCCTGAATCTGCGCCGGGCGATGACAGCGACTGATGCAGTATAATGTGGATAAATGCGAGGTTATCCACTTTGGTGTCAAAAACAGGAAGGCAGATTATTATCTGAATGGCAATAGATTGGGAGAAGGGGAAATGCAACGAGACCTGGGCGTCCTTGTGCACCAGTCGCTGAAGGTAAGCATGCAGGTGCAGCAGGCGGTTAAGAAGACAAATGGTATGTTGGCCTTCATAGCGAGAGGATTCGAGTACAGGAACAAGGATGTCTTGCTGCAGTTGTACAGGGCCTTGGTGAGACCACATCTTGAGTATTGTGTGCAGTTTTGGTCGCCTTATCTGAGGAAGGATGTTCTTGCCATGGAGGGAGTGCAGCGAAGATTCACCAGGCTGATACCTGGGATGGCAGGAATGACGTATGAGGAGAGATTGGGTCGATTGGGCTTGTACTCGCTGGAGTTTAGAAGAATGAGAGGGGATCTCATTGAAACTTATAAAATTCTAACAGGACTGGAGAGACTAGATGCAGGAAGGATGTTCCCGATGGTCGAGGAGTCCAGAACCAGGGGTCACAGTCTAAGGATAAGAGGTAAGCCATTTAGGACTGAGATGAGGAGGAATTTCTTCACCCAGAGAGTGGTGAACCTGTGGAATTCTCTACCACAGAAGGCAGTAGAGGCCAATTCATTAAATATATTCAAGAAGGAGTTGGATATATTTCTTAAGGCTAAAGGGATCAAGGGATATGGGGAGAAGGCAGGGACAGGGTACTGAATTTGGATGATCAGCAATGATCTCATTAAATGGTGGAGTAGGCTCGAGGGGCCGAATGGCCTACTCCTGCTCCTATCTTCTATGTTTCTATGTTTCAGGGGGTGGGAGCGGAGTGGCAGGAGGCTCACGGGGCGATAAGTAAAGGGGAGGTGGTGGGCGGGGCAAAAAAAACAGCCGACTTACTTGTCGCGGCCCGTATGCGTATTTGAACACGGGGTCCGTGCCGCGATCTGGCAGCCCGTTCCCCGCTGGTCCAGCCCGCTCCCCGCCTGTCCAGGCCAGGCCCCACCGGTCCAGCCCGCTCCCCGCTGGTCCAGCCCGCTCCTGGACCCCCCCTTCCATGCGGCAGCACTCCACGGCCCAGTGCGTAGTGCTGCCGAACGCACCGCCCTGATATTCGGGGTTAGCGCTCTAACAAGGAGGTGGAATGCTCCGCCTCCCCCTTGGGGCGCTAAAGCTGACATTAGCGAGCGGTAGCGCTGTTTTTCACTTGGTGCTAAATTTAGCGCCCAGGCGATGTTAGCGATCCAAAATGGTCGCCAATGAATTTTTCCGCCTGAATCTCGAATTCCTTTACCAATATTGCTGAGGCTAATTCAATCTTGTTCCAATTCCTCATCTGCCTCCATTTCTCTCCCTCTCCTTCTATCCATGGTGCTGTCCTGATCTGTGCATCTTGGATTTCTCACTAACACAGTGACCGTTAAATGCAAATAAACTGTCAACAAAATAACTTGTAATAATGGGGTGTGTTGGTTCAAGCCCAACTCCAGAAGTACAGAGGGAGCGCCGCACTGTCGGAGGGGCAGTACTGAGGGAGCGCCGCACTGTCGGAGGGGCAGTACTGAGGGAGCGCCGCACTGTCGGAGGGCAGTACTGAGGGAGCGCCGCACTGTCGGAGGGGTAGTACAGAGGGAGCGCTGCACTGTCAGAGGGGCAGTACTGAGGGAGCGCCGCACCGTCGGAGGGGCAGTACTGAGGGAGCGCCGCACTGTCGGAGGGGCAGTACTGAGGGTGCGCCGCACTGTCGGAGGGGCAGTACTAAGGGAGCGCCGCATTGTTGGAGGGGCAGTACTGAGGGAGCGCCGCACTGTCGGAGGGGCAGTACTGAGGGAGGGCTGCACTGTCGGAGGGGCAGTAATGAGGGAGCGCTGCACTGTCGGAGGGGCAATACTGAGGGAGCGCTGCACTGTTGGAGGGGCAGTACTGAGGGAGCGCCGCACTGTCGGAGGGGCAGTACTGAGGGAGTGCAGCACTGCTGGAGGGGCAGTACTGAGGGAGCGCCGCACTGTTGGAGGGGCAGTACTGAGGGAGCGCCGCACTGTCGGAGGGGCAGTACTGAGGGAGCGCCACACTGTCGGAGGGGCAGTACTGAGGGAGTGCTGCACTGTAGGAGGGGCAGTACTGAGGGAGTGCTGCACTGTTGGAGGGGCAGTACTGAGGGAGTGCCGCACTGTCGGAGGGGCAGTACTGAGGGAGTGCTGCACTGTCGGAGGGGCAGTACTGAGGGAGCACCGCACTGTCGGAAGGGCAGTACTGAGGGAGCGCTGCACTGTTGGAGGGGCAGTACTGAGGGAGTGCTGCACTGTTGGAGGGGCAGTACTGAGGGAGCGCCGCACTGTCGGAGGGGCAGTACTGAGGGAGCGCTGCACTGTCGGAGGGGCAGTACTGAGGGAGCCCCGCACCGTCGGAGGGGTAGTACTGAGGGAGCGCTGCACTGTCGGAGGGGCAGTACTGAGGGAGCGCCGCACCGTCGGAGGGGCAGTACTGAGGGAGCGCCGTACTGTCGGAGGGGCAGTATTAAGGGAGTGCCGCATTGTCGGAGGGGCAGTACTGAGGGAGCGCCGCACTGTCGGAGGGGCAGTACTGAGGGAGCGCCGCACTGTCGGAGGGCAGTACTGAGGGAGCGCCGCACTGTCGGAGGGGTAGTACAGAGGGAGCGCTGCACTGTCAGAGGGGCAGTACTGAGGGAGCGCCGCACCGTCGGAGGGGCAGTACTGAGGGAGCGCCGCACTGTCGGAGGGGCAGTACTGAGGGTGCGCCGCACTGTCGGAGGGGCAGTACTAAGGGAGCGCCGCATTGTTGGAGGGGCAGTACTGAGGGAGCGCCGCACTGTCGGAGGGGCAGTACTGAGGGAGGGCTGCACTGTCGGAGGGGCAGTAATGAGGGAGCGCTGCACTGTCGGAGGGGCAATACTGAGGGAGCGCTGCACTGTTGGAGGGGCAGTACTGAGGGAGCGCCGCACTGTCGGAGGGGCAGTACTGAGGGAGTGCAGCACTGCTGGAGGGGCAGTACTGAGGGAGCGCCGCACTGTTGGAGGGGCAGTACTGAGGGAGCGCCGCACTGTCGGAGGGGCAGTACTGAGGGAGCGCCACACTGTCGGAGGGGCAGTACTGAGGGAGTGCTGCACTGTAGGAGGGGCAGTACTGAGGGAGTGCTGCACTGTTGGAGGGGCAGTACTGAGGGAGTGCCGCACTGTCGGAGGGGCAGTACTGAGGGAGTGCTGCACTGTCGGAGGGGCAGTACTGAGGGAGCGCCGCACTGTCGGAAGGGCAGTACTGAGGGAGCGCTGCACTGTTGGAGGGGCAGTACTGAGGGAGTGCTGCACTGTTGGAGGGGCAGTACTGAGGGAGCGCCGCACTGTCGGAGGGGCAGTACTGAGGGAGCGCTGCACTGTCGGAGGGGCAGTACTGAGGGAGCCCCGCACCGTCGGAGGGGTAGTACTGAGGGAGCGCTGCACTGTCGGAGGGGCAGTACTGAGGGAGCGCCGCACCGTCGGAGGGGCAGTACTGAGGGAGCGCCGTACTGTCGGAGGGGCAGTATTAAGGGAGTGCCGCATTGTCGGAGGGGCAGTACTGAGGGAGCGCCGCTCTGTCGGAGGGGCAGTACTGAGGGAGCGCCGCACTGTCGGAGGGGCAGTACTGAGGGAGGGCCGCACTGTCGGAGGGGCAGTGCTGAGGGAGCGCTGCACTGTCGGAGGGGCAGTACTGAGGTAGCGCCGCACTGTCAGAGGGGCAGTACTGAGGGTGCGCCGCACTGTCGGAGGGGCAGTACTGAGGGAGTGCCGCACTGTCGGAGGGGCAGTACTGAGGGAGCGCTGCACTGTTGGAGGGGCAGTACTGAGGGAGCCGCACTGTCAGAGGGGCAGTACTGAGGGAGCGCCGCACTGTCGGAGGGGCAGTACTGAGGGAGCGCCGCACTGTCGGAGGGGCAGTACTGAGGGAGAGCCGCACTGTCGGAGGGGCAGTACTGAGGGAGCGCCGCACTGTCGGAGGGGCAGTACTGAGGGAGCGCTGCACTGTCGGACGGGCAGTACTGAGGGAGCGCTGCACTATCGGAGGGGCAGTACTGAGGGAGCGCCGCACTATCGGAGGGGCAGTACTGTGGGAGCACTGCCCTGTCGGAGGGGCAGTACTGAGGGAGTGCTGCACTGTCGGAGGGGCAGTACTGAGGGAGCGCTGCACTATCAGAGAGGCAGTACTGAATGAGCACTGCACTGTCAGAGGGGCAGTATTGAGGGAGCGCCGCACTGTCGGAGGGTCAGTACTGAGGGAGCGCTGCACTGTCGGAGGGGCAGTACTGAGGGAGCACTGTCCTGTCGGAGGGGCAGTACTGAGGGAGCGCCGCACAGTCGGAGGGGCAGTACTGAGGGACCGCCGCATTATCTAAGGGTCAGTACTGAGGGAGCGCCGCACTGTCGGAGGGACAGTACTGAGGGCGCGCCATACTGTCGGAGGGGCAGTACTGAGAGAGCGCCACACTGTCAGAGGGGCAGTACTGAGGGAGCGCCGCACTGTCAGAGGGGCAGTACTGAGGGCGCGCCGCACTGTCGGAGGGACAGTACTGAGGGCGCGCCGCACTGTCGGAGGTGCAGTACTGAGAGAGCGCCACACTGTCAGAGGGGCAGTACTGAGGGAGCGCCGCACTGTCAGAGGGGCAGTACTGAGGGAGTGCCGCACTATCGGAGGGGCAGTACTAAGAAAGCGCCACACTGTCAGAGGGGCAGTACTGAGGGAGCGCTGCACTGTCAGAGAGGCAGTACATAGAAACATAGAAGATAGGAGCAGGAGTAGGCCATTCAGCCCTTCGAGCCTGCTCCGCCATTCAATGAGATCATGGCTGATCATCCAAATTCAGTACCCTGTCCCTGCCTTCTCCCCATATCCCTTGATCCCTTTAGCCTCAAGAAATATATCCAACTCTTTCTTGAATATATTTAATGAAGTGGCCTCCACCGCCCTCTGTGGCAGAGAATTCCACAGGTTCACCACTCTCTGGGTGAAGAAATCCCTCCTCATTTCAGTCCTAAATGGCTTACCCCTTATCCTTAGACTATGACCCCTGGTTCTGGACTCCCCAGCCATCAGAAACATCCTTTCTGCATCTCGTCTGTCCAGACCTGACAGAATTTTATAGGTTTCGATGAGATCCCCTCTCAATCTTCTAAACTCCAGTGAGTATAAGCCCAATCGACATAATCTCTCCTCGTACGTCATTCCTGCCATCCCAGGTATCAGCCTGGTGAATCTTCGCTGCACTCCCTCCATGGCAAGAACATCCTTCCTCAGGTAAGGTGACCAAAACTGCACACAATACTCAAGGTGCGGTCTCACCAAGGCCCTGTACAACTGCAGCAAGACATCCTTGTTCTTGTACTCGAACCCTCTTGCTACGAAGGCCAACATACCATTTGCCTTCTTAACCGCCTGCTGCACCTACATGCTTACCTTCAGCGACTGGTGCACAAGGACACCCAGGTCTCGTTGCACTTCCCCTTCTCCCAATCTATTGCCATTCAAATAATAATCTGCCTTCCTGTTTTTGCCACCAAAGTGAATAACCTCACATTTATCCACATTATAGTGCATTTGCCATGTTTCTGCCCAATCACCCAATCTGTCCAAATCGTACTGGAGTTTCACGACATCCTCCTCACAGCTTACCCTCCCACCCAGCTTTGTGTCGTCTGCAAATTTGGAGATATTACATCCAATTCCCTAGTCCAGATCATTAATATATATATTGTGAACAGCTGGGGTCCCAGGACCGATCTTTGCGGTACCCCACTAGTCACTGCCTGCCACTCGGAAAACGACCCGTTTATTCCAACTCATTGCTTTCTGTCCGCCAACTAGTTCTCTATCCAAGTCAATACCTTGCCCCCAATCCCATGTGCCTTAATTTTGCACGCTAATCTCTTATGTGGGACCTTCTCGAAAGCCTTCTGAAAGTCCAAATACACCACATCCACTGGTTCTCCCTTATCTATTTTACCAGTTACATCCTCAAAAAATTCCAGTAGATTAGTCAAGCATGATTTACTTTTTGTAAATCCATGTTGACTTTGTCCGATCCTGTCACTGCTTTCCAAGTGCTCTGCTATTACATCTTTTATAATGGACTCTAGCATTTTCCCCACTACCGATGTCAAGCTTACCGGTCTATAATTCCCCGCTTTTTCTCTACCACCTTTTTTGAATAGTGGGGTAACATTAGCTACCCTCCAATCCATGGGTACTGTTCCAGAGTCTATCGAGTTCTGGAAGATGACCAGCAATGCATCTACTATCTCTAGGGCCACTTCCTTAAGTACCCTGGGGCATAGACAATCAGGCCCTGGGGATTTATCGGCCTTCAGTCCCATCAATTTTCCTAACACCATTTCCCTACAAATACTGATTTCTTTCAGTTCCACCCTCTCATTCGACCCTATGTTCCCCGGCATCTCTGGGAGGTTGTTTGTGTCCTCCTTTGTGAAGACAGAACCAAAGTATGTATTTAGTTGGTCTGCCATTTCCTTGTTTCCCATTATAAATTCCCCTGATTCTGACTGTAAGGGACCTATGCTTGACTTCACCAATCTTTTTCTCTTCACATATCTATAAAAGCTTTTACAGTCTGTTCTGGACCGATGGACATTATGTGACATTCTGGACATTTTTACATGCAATAGCACCCTCTGGTGGCGGTTATTGTGTTAACAGTTTGTAAGCTGGAAAGGTCATCTGTTCCTTTCTTCCTGTGTGAGGTCATTTGACCTTTGTTCCTTTCTTCCTGTGAGGGGTCATTTGACCTTCCTACCTTTCTTCCTGTTGGCCCCAGGAAGCAGTTTTGCCAGGAAGAACCTGACTTGAGTAATGGAGAATTTGCTATGAGAGGTTCCATTTACAATCCAGTGTAATCTGACTTCATATGTTAGGCCAAGCGCAATATCTTTTCACAAATTTGTTCAAGTAAAGGCTTCAAACAGCAAAAGGCTTCAGAAGAATTATTTTGAATGAGTGTTTAACTTGCTGGATAGCTAGATAGGAGCACGTCTAGCGCGGCCAGTACAGTGAAAAGACATCAGTGAAAAGATATCAGTGAAAAGATAGCAATACGGCTAGCTGTGAAGAGCGGGGCAGGAGGAACCCAGAGTAAGCCTTAACCTCGTAGAGCACATCTACCTCACATCAACATGTCAGAAGATAATAACGAAAATGCTTTGCAGCAAGTAGAAGACCTTAAACAGGCAGACGAAACTGTAGAACGCGACAATCGGTCTATAAGCACCGGTTACTACAGATCGCAAGTTGGTTCACGGTCATCGGGTGGTTCTAGAGTAAGCATAGCCATCGCCAAAGCACGGGCTAAACTAGTAGCAGCTCAAGCCAGAGCTGCGCATACGGACAGTGAAATAGAAATAAAAGTAGAACAGGCCCGACACCAAGCTGAACACCAAGCAGAACAGGCCCGACTCCAAGCTGACCTGGCCAGTCACAAAGTGGAACGCCAGGCTGAACAGGCCCGTCACCAAGTGGAACGCCAGGCTGAACAGGCCCGTCACCAAGTGGAACGCCAGGCTGAACAGGCCCGTCTCCAAGTGGAACGCCAGGCTGAACAGGCCAGTCTCCAAGTGGAACGCCAGGCTGAACAGGCCCGTCACCAAGTGGAACGCCAGGCTGAACAGGCCCGTCTCCAAGTGGAACGCCAGGCTGAACAGGCCCGTCTCCAAGTGGAACGCCAGGCTGAACAGGCCCGTCTCCAAGTGGAACGCCAGGCTGAACAGGCCCGACTCCAAGTGGAACGCCAGGCTGAACAGGCCCGTCACCAAGTGGAACGCCAGGCTGAACAGGCCCGTCACCAAGTGGAACGCCAGGCTGAACAGGCCCGTCTCCAAGTGGAACGCCAGGCTGAACAGGCCCGTCACCAAGTGGAACGCCAGGCTGAACAGGCCCGTCTCCAAGTGGAACGCCAGGCTGAACAGGCCCGTCACCAAGTGGAACGCCAGGCTGAACAGGCCCGTCACCAAGTGGAACGCCAGGCTGAACAGGCCCGTCACCATGTGGAACGCCAAGCGGAACAGGCCCGTCTCCAAGTGGAACGCCAGGCTGAACAGGCCCGTCTCCAAGTGGAACGCCAGGCTGAACAGGCCCGTCTCCAAGTGGAACGCCAGGCTGAACAGGCCCGTCACCAAGTGGAACGCCAGGCTGAACAGGCCCGTCTCCAAGTGGAACGCCAGGCTGAACAGGCCCGTCTCCAAGTGGAACGCCAGGCTGAACAGGCCCGTCTCCAAGCCACATTAGAGGCTCTGCAGCAACAAAAAAAGATAGATGCTGCATTAGCCGAGACACAAGTATTCAAGGCAATTTTGGAGGGAGCTGATCCCGAGACAGCTTACAAACCTTTAATTCCCGTTCCGTGGCAGAGTCCACGACAGCGCACCATAGATTACGTGAGCGACCATGCCGACATACAGTTTACAGGAGAAAGGGATGGAGGCCCGCACATCTCTACAGACGCAAACACTTCGTATAACATGCCACAAGTTGCCAACCAAGGTCAAAGCAGATGGCGTGCCTCAAGCCGCAGAGTCTCCGCCAGCAGAACGGAAGACACGGTGCAAAGGAATAGGACGCCGAATAGAGAAAGTCGGAGGCAAACCCCCTCTCGGTCCCTTGAGACCCCCAACAGAGCCCCCAGCCAAGGCAACCCTGGCCCAGGTCCCAGCACCTACGACCTCGCCAAATACCTTGCACGCACCCAGCTGGTGACTTCGGGGTTAATTAAGTTTGATGACAGGCCGGAGAATTATCGGGCTTGGAAGTCCTGCTTCCACGATGCCATATCGGGCTTAGACCTGTCGGCAGGAGAAGAGCTCGGCCTCCTTATCAAGTGGCTTGGCCCAGAGTCCGCCGGACAGGCCTGCAGGATAAAAGCAGCCAATGTGGGACAGCTGCCAGAGGGGTTGAAGAAGGCTTGGGTGAGGCTGGAAGAAAGCTACGGCTCGCCCGAAGCCATTGAAAGGGCTCTCTTTGACAGGTTGGAGAACTTTCCGAGGTTGACGAGTAAGGAACCCCAGAAGCTCTGCGACATTGGAGATCTGCTGTCGGAACTCGAAGCCGCAAAGCAGGACGGCTACCTACCCGGTCTATCGTACTTAGACACTTCGAGAGGGGTAAGTCCCATCATTGAGAAGCTTCCATTTAACCTGCAGGAGAAGTGGATACCGTTTGGATCAAAGTTCAAGCTAAAGCACAACGTGGCGTTCCCACCATTCTCGGCATTCGTTAAATTCATCCGTAAAGAAGCCAAAGCCAGGAACGACCCCAGCTTCAACTTCTTCTCCTCCCACCCAGCACTTGCCAGAAGAGACAAGTTCGACAGACATGGAAAGACACCAACATCTGTCCACAGAATGCAAGTGTCCTCAACTGAGCACACAAAGATTCAGAAGAAACTTGAGGATATGAGCAAACAATGCCCTATCCACAACAAGCCCCATCCTTTAAAGAAGTGCAGAGGCTTCAGGGAGATGTCCCTGGAAGATCGGAAACAATATCTTAAAGAGAGCTCTATATGTTTCAGCTGCTGCTCGTCCACGAGCCATCTCGCCAAGAACTGCAAGGTGGATGCAAAATGCACAGAAGGCGAAAGTGATCAGCACGTTTCAGCACTACACCCAGGCCCAGCTCCTTGGAAGTCAGAGACGCCTCCTCCCGCATCAGAGCACGGCGGGGAGAGAGAGGGAGCTGCTGGTCCGGAGATTACATCCAGGTGCACCGAGGTGTGTGGAGAAGGAGTGAGCGCAAGAGCATGCTCCAAGATATGCCTCGTTAATGTGTACCCCGTAGGACGTCGCACACTAGAGAACAAGCCATCTCAGGTGAGCACACTCAAGACTTCCATCTTGGAGAATGGTGGTCCAAGCTACCTTACCCCATGCAGTAGACAGATCCGCGTGGTGTTTGACTCCAGTGCACCATATCACGGCGTCTCTCTCAACGACGTACTCCTCACAGGGCCCGATCTTAACAACAGCCACTTGGGAGTGCTCATGAGATTCAGGAAAGAGCCCGTCGCCATCACTGCCGATATCCAGCACATGTTTCATTGCTTCGTGGTGAGAGAAGACCACAGAGACTTCCTCCGCTTCCTGTGGTATCGGGGCAATGACCCCAATAGAGACATTGTGGAATACAGAATGCGTGTCCATGTCTTTGGGAATAGCCCATCCCCTGCTGTCGCCATATACGGACTAAGGAGGGCTGCCAAGGAAGAAGACGACGACTTTGGAAGTGATGTGAGAGGGTTCATCGAACGAGAGTTCTACGTCGACGACGCACTGAAGTCATTCCCGACCGAAGCAGAGGCCATCAGTACCCTCGGACGAGCCCAGGAACTACTTGCACTATCCAACCTCAGGCTGCATAAGATAGCCTCTAACAGACCAGCAGTGATGGAGGCATTCCCCCCTGAAGATCGTGCTAAGGACGTCAAGGACCTAGACCTCTTCACTGATGACCTCCCCCTACAGCGTAGCCTAGGGGTGTCGTGGAACATAGCAACAGACACATTCACGTTCCAAGTCCTAGACGCCAAGAAACCCTTCACACGTAGAGGAGTGCTCTCTACAGTCAACAGCCTATACGACCCTCTCGGCTTCTTAGCCCCTGTCACCATACAAGGCAGGCTGCTCCTCAGGGAACTCTCCACACGCGCTGAAGAGTGGGCTTCACCTCTCCCTGAAGAGATGGAAGCAGAGTGGGACAGATGGAGAGACTCACTCCAAGACTTACAGGAAATCCGAATACCTTGCTGCTATTCGTCTTTCTCTCCCTTAAATGCCCAATTCAAAGAGCTTTGTGTCTTTGCAGATGCATCCGCTAAGGCCATTGCAAGTGTGGCTTATCTGAAGGTCACCACTCAAGATGGACAAAGCAAAATCGGCTTCGTCTTTGATAGAGGCAAGTTGGCGCCCCAGCCAGACCTCACCATACCCAGGTTGGAACTGTGCGTAGCAGAACGCAACCTACCCCCTCACAGCAGTCTACGGAAGCTGCATCCTATCATCGACACCAACGGACCGTCTCCGAGGTGGTTCTTCTTTTGTCGCCAGAGGACTCCAGTGACAAGTAGAGTTCGGACTATGTGGAGTCGTTAATGATCCTAGACGGGGAGTGTTCTGGACCGATGGACATTATGTGACATTCTGGACATTTTTACATGCAATAGCACCCTCTGGTGGCAGTTATTGTGTTAACAGTTTGTAAGCTGGAAAGGTCATCTGTTCCTTTCTTCCTGTGTGAGGTCATTTGACCTTTGTTCCTTTCTTCCTGTGAGAGGTCATTTGACCTTCCTACCTTTCTTCCTGTTGACCCCAGGAAGCAGTTTTGCCAGGAAGAACCTGACTTGAGTAATGGAGAATTTGCTATGAGAGGTTCCATTTACAATCCAGTGTAATCTGACTTCATATGTTAGGCCCAGTGCAATATCTTTTCACAAATTTGTTCAAGTAAAGGCTTCAAACAGCAAAAGGCTTCAGAAGAATTATTTTGAATGAGTGTTTAACTTGCTGTATAGCTAGATAGGAGCACGTCCAGCGTGGCCAGTACACAGTCAGTTTTTATGTTCCCTGCAAGCTTACTCTCATATTCTATTTTCCCTTTCTTAATTAATCCCTTTGTCCTCCTTTGTTGAATCCTAAACTGCTCCCAATCCTCAGGATTATTGCTTTTTCTAGCCAATTTATATGTCCTCCCCTTGGATCTTATGCTATCCCTAATTTCCCTTGTTAGCCACGGTTGAGTCACCTTCTTTGTTTTATTTTTATGCCAAACTGGGATGAACAAATTCTGTAGCTCATCCATTCGGTCTTTGAATATTTGCCATTGCCTATCCACCGTCAACCCTTTGAGTGCCATTCCCCAATCAATTCTACCCAACTCGCTCCTCAGACCATCGTAGTTTCCTTTATTTAAATTGAGGACCCTTGTCTCTGAGTCAACTACTTCATTCTCCATCTTAATGAAGAATTCGATTATATTATGATCACTCCGACCCAAGGGGCCTCGTACAACAAGATTGCTAATTAATCCTTTCTCGTTACATAATACCCAGTCTAAGATGGCCTGATCTCTGGTTGGTTCCTCGACATATTGGTCCAGGAAACCATCCCGTAAACACTCCAGGAATTCCTCCTCCACAGTATTGTTACTAATTTGGTTGGCCCAATCTATATGTAGATTAAAGTCACCCATGGTGACTGCTGTGCCCTTATTGCATGCTTCTTTAATTTCCCTTTTCATGCCATCCCCAACCTCCGCCTTACTGTTGGGAGGTCTATATACCACTCCCACAAACGTTTTCTGCCCCTTAGTATTTCTCAATTCTACCCATACAGATTCCATATCATCAGAGCTAATATCCTTCATTACAATTGTATGAATCCCTTCTTTAACCAGTAATGCTACCCCACCTCCCTTTCCTTTTTGCCTATCTTTCCTGAACATCGAATACCCCTGGATGTTGAGTTCCCAGTCTTGCCCATCCCTGAGCCATGTTTCCGTAATCCCAACCAAATCATATTCGTTTACCTCTATTTGCGCAGCCAATTCATCCACCTTATTACAAATGCTCCTCGCATTAAGACACAAAGCCTTCAGGCTTGTTTTTTTAACGCTCTTAGACCTATTAGAATTATTATTTACTGTGGACACGTTTGATTTAAACCGTTGATTTCTCTGACTGCCACTTTTGTTTTTCTCTTTCCTATCTTTTGCTTTTATCCCTGTTTTCCTTTCCTCTGTTTCCCTGCTCAGTTTCCCAACCCCCTGCCATTTTAGTTTAAACACCCCCGAACAGTGCTAGCAAACCTCCCCGCAAGGATATTTGTCCCGCTCAGGTTCAGGTGCAACCCATCCGACTTGTACAAGTCCCACCTTCCCCAGAAGCAGGCCCAGTGCTCCAGGAAACTAAAGCCCTCCCTCCTGCACCAACGCATTAGCCTTGCATTCATCTGCTCTATCCTCCGATTCCTATACTCACTAGCACGTGGCACCGGGAGTAATCCAGAGATTACAACCTTTGAGGTCCTACTCTTTAATCTGCTACCTAGCTCCCTAAATTCTTGCTGCAGGACCTCATCCCTCTTCCTACCTATGTCGTTGGTCCCAATGTGAACCACGACCTCTGCCTGTTCACCCTCCCCCTTCAAGATGCCCTGCAGCCATTCAGTGCTGCACCGTGAGAGGGGCAGTACTGAGGGAGCGCTGCACTGTCGGAGGGGCAGTACTGAGGGAAGGCTGCACTGTCGGAGGGGCAGTACTGAGGGAGCGCTGCACTGTTGGAGGGGCAGTACTGAGGGAGCGCTGCACTGTCGGAGGGGCAGTACAGAGGGAGCGCCGCACCGTGAGAGGGGCAGTACTGAGGGAGTGCTGCACTGTCGGAGGGGCAGTACTGAGGGAGTGCTGCACTGTCAGAGAGGCAGTACTGAGGGAGCGCTGCACTGTCAGAGAGGCAGTACTGAGGGAGCTCCGCACTGTCGGAGAGGCAGTACTGAGGGAGTGCTGCACTGTCGGAGGGGCAGTACTGAGGGAGCGCTGCACTGTCGGAGAGACAGTACTGAGGGAGCGCTGCACTGTCGGAGGGACAGTACTGAGGGAGCGCTGCACTGTCGGAGGGGCAGTACTGAGGGAGCGCTGCACTGTTGGAGGGGCAGTACTGAGGGAGCGCTGCACTGTCGGAGGGGCAGTACAGAGGGAGCGCCGCACCGTGAGAGGGGCAGTACTGAGGGAGTGCTGCACTGTCGGAGGGGCAGTACTGAGGGAGTGCTGCACTGTCAGAGAGGCAGTACTGAGGGAGCGCTGCACTGTCAGAGAGGCAGTACTGAGGGAGCTCCGCACTGTCGGAGAGGCAGTACTGAGGGAGTGCTGCACTGTCGGAGGGGCAGTACTGAGGGAGCGCTGCACTGTCGGAGAGACAGTACTGAGGGAGCGCTGCACTGTCGGAGGGACAGTACTGAGGGAGCGCTGCACTGTCGGAGGGGCAGTACTGAGGGAGCGCTGCACTGTCGGAGGGACAGTACTGAGGGAGCGCCGCACTGTCGGACGGGCAGTACTGAGGGAGCGCTGCACTGTCGGAGGGGCAGTACTGAGGGAGCACTGCACTGTCGGAGGGGCAGTACTGAGGGAGCGCTGCACTGTCAGAGAGGCAGTACTGAGGGAGCTCCGCACTGTCGGAGAGGCAGTACTGAGGGAGTGCTGCACTGTCGGAGGGGCAGTACTGAGGGAGCGCTGCACTGTCGGAGAGACAGTACTGAGGGAGCGCTGCACTGTCGGAGGGACAGTACTGAGGGAGCGCTGCACTGTCGGAGGGGCAGTACTGAGGGAGCGCTGCACTGTCGGAGGGACAGTACTGAAGGAGCGCCTCACTGTCGGACGGGCAGTACTGAGGGAGCGCTGCACTGTCAGAGGGGCAGTACTGAGGGAGCGCCACACTGTCGGAGGGGCAGTACTGAGGGAGTGCCGCACTGTCAGAGGGGCAGTACTGAGGGAGTGCTGCACTGTCAGAGAGGCAGTACTGAGGGAGCGCTGCACTGTCAGAGAGGCAGTACTGAGGGAGCTCCGCACTGTCGGAGAGGCAGTACTGAGGGAGTGCTGCACTGTCGGAGGGGCAGTACTGAGGGAGCGCTGCACTGTCGGAGAGACAGTACTGAGGGAGCGCTGCACTGTCGGAGGGACAGTACTGAGGGAGCGCTGCACTGTCGGAGGGGCAGTACTGAGGGAGCGCTGCACTGTCGGAGGGACAGTACTGAGGGAGCGCCGCACTGTCGGACGGGCAGTACTGAGGGAGCGCTGCACTGTCGGAGGGGCAGTACTGAGGGAGCACTGCACTGTCAGAGGGGCAGTACCGAGGGGGATCCACAGACAGACACCCCCCCTCCCACCAGCGTAAGAAATACCCCTCGTTAAAAAACAAACCCCGGACCAAAGCTTTGTAACTCTCGGTTCCACTTACCACGCAGACACAGGGGGTGATAAATAGCCAGCACCACTTGATCCAGGGTAAGGGCCGGTAGCCAATCATTCGCGCGATGTCGTTGATGAAACGGTCCGCGCCTGGGTCACGGAGAAAGAAGAAATAACAACAGAAAATGCTGGAAATACTCAGCAGGCCAGGCAGCATCCGTGGAGAGAGAAACAGGGTTAACGTTTCAGGTCTGGGACCCTTCATCAGAACTGGGAAAAGCTGGCGATGTAACAGGTATTAACTAGGTGCAGAGACAGGGGGAGGGTCGTTTAGGAGGCGGGGTGGGGGTGGAAGGAATTGAAATAACATCCTGTACTTTTGTAAGAGGCAGGAAATGTTGAATCCGTGATTCTTAAAGTATGATGTTTTCCAATAACTACACGGAGGCTGTAACTTAACAATCATCAGGTGTTTACTGGAGTAGGGTAGTCTCAAGACTGGGGGTACAGAGGCATGCTCAAGGCTTATATACAGGTGTGGTCACTGCCGGTACTACAGTATACAGGAGCGGTAAAAGTAGTTCTCTCTTAAAGGTACATACACTACAATTCCTCCCCTTTTAGATTAGCAGTACCCATAATATTCAAATAACAATTAACACTTTAAAATGCACATTAAACAGAAATAGTCCATTTATAGATTCAGTCTTTGGGGCGGCTTCCTGATCCTTTCTGGATAGCGCCTTTCCTGAGGTTCTTGTTCTTGGTGCGGAGGCGATTCTGGCCCCCTTTCGTCGGTTAGTTCACCAGTTTCCACTGCTACTGGTTCTGAGGTAGATGCTACCGGTATGTCGGGTTCATCCCCAGGTACACGAGACATGGGGTTGACTCGTTCCTGTGACGCTAAGATCTGGTCGACGTGGCGTCTCACAATGTTCTCCCCGACATCCACTGTGTACATTAATGGCTCCTGCCGTGTGCATATCATTCCGGGTTGCCATTTCTCTGTTCGGTAGTCACGGGCCAAGACTGGTTGCCCTACATTGAAGCTCCTTGTCGGCTTCTCATTGATGTGCTGGAATTGTTTATCCTCAACATTTCTTCGCACATTTGGTCTGAGCAAATCCAGACGAGATCTCAACCTTCGGTTAAAGAACATCATGGCCGGGGTCTGGTTGGTAACTGCATGTGTCGCATTTCTGTAGGCTAACAGGAAATTGTCCACCTTATGCTGTAGTGGAATTTCATCATCGCACATGGCTTTTATCGCCTTTTTAAAGGTTTGTACGAACCTCTCAGCCAATCCATTTGTGGCTGGATGAAACGGGGCGGATGTGTAATGCCCTACCCCATTCCTTCTCATAAATTTCCGAAACTCTTCGGACACAAACTGTGGTCCATTATCAGAGCAAATCTGCTCTGGCAAGCCGTTTCTGGCAAATATGGTCCGTAGGACTGCAATTGTTTTCTCTGTAGTGGTTGAAGACATTTTTATCACCTCAGGCCATTTCGAGCGCGCATCCACTGCTATTAAGAACATTGAGTCCATGAATGGACCAGCAAAATCAATATGCACCCGTTGCCATGGAGAGGAGGGCCACTCCCATGGGTGTAGAGGGGCATGTGGTGGTGCATTTTGGACCTTCTGGCATCCTGAGCAGCTCTTGGTTAGGTCCTCGATTTGTTGATCAATCCCCAGCCACCACACATAAGCCCTAGCAAGGCTTTTCATTTTCACCCCTCCCAGATGACCTTCATTGAGCACTCTCTCCCTTAACTTGGGTGGAATTACCACTCGGGATCCACACATCACTGTCCCCTGGCATACTGACAGCTGTTCTCTTCTGGATGAGAATGCTGGCAACAGTGAGTCGCCATGTGTTGGCCATCCCCTCACCATCAAATCATATACCCGAGACAGTGTCGGATCATTGCGGGTCTCCTTCTCTATATCCGTGTTCGTTACTGGCAATCGTTCAATTATTGACGAATAAAATATCTCGATAGGGTCCACTGCTGGTGCTTCCTCCACCGTAGGCAGTGGCAAGCGTGATAGCCCATCAGCCTTTCCATGCTGTTTCGTGCCTTTATATTCTATTTCATATTGGTTCGCCCCTAGAAAAAGGGACCATCTTTGTAACCGTTGTGCAGTCATCACCGGAACGCCCTTCTTTGGAGACAAGTGGTTGGTGGTCAGTCAGCAAGGTGAACTTCTGCCCATGCAGATAGTGATTGAATTTTTTTACTCCCCATACTAGGCTGTGGGCCTCCCTGTCGATCTGAGCGTAGTTGCGCTCGGCTGAGGTTAGTGACCGAGACGCAAAGGCTACTGGCCTCTCCAACCCGTCTGGGAATTTGTGCGACAGCACCGCTCCAATGCCGTAGGGTGATGCATCACATGCCAACCGAATTGGTAGTGCTGGGTTGAAATGGGCCAACACCTCTTTTGATGTGATCAATTCTTTGCACTTCTGGAAAGCTCGTTTACATTCGTCATTCCACTTCCATGGTACCCCCGTTTGCAGTAGGGTGTTCAGTGGGTGCAATACTGTAGATAAATTTGGTAAGAACTTATGGTAGTAGTTCACCAGCCCGAGAAACGACCTCAGTTGTGACACATTTTCTGGTGCTGGAGCCTTGACTACTGCCTCAATCTTTTCAGGTGACTTATGTAACCCCTCTTCATCAATAACATGGCCACAATACGAGATCTGCTTCTGGAAAAACTCGCATTTGTGGCGATTAGCTCGTAGCCCATATTCCTTTAATCTAGTGAGCACCTTCTCCAGGTTGGCAAGGTGATCACTGTCATTTTCGCCCGTGACCAGGATGTCGTCCAAATAACACTGGGTCCCTAGAATCCCTTGCAGGACTTGATCCACTGCCCTTTGCCAAATAGCCGGAGCCGATGCTACCCCGAACACCAGCCGGTTGTATTGGTAGAGACCTTTATGAGTGTTGATCGTGAGGTATTGTTTCAAGGCTTCTTCTACCTCCATTTGCAAGTACGCCTGGGCCAGATCAATTTTGGTGAAGCGTTTACCTCCAGGTAGCGAGGCAAAAATATCCTCAATCCGTGGAAGCGGATATTGTACCGTGTGAAGGACTGGGTTCACTGTCACCTTAAAATCCCCACGGATGCGGACCTTCTTTGGTTCCCCAGGCGTATTACTCAACGACCTCTTCATTACAGGAATGATGGGTGTAGCCCACTCGCTCCAGTCTACTTTGGACAGTACTCCTGAACGTTCCAACCCTTCCAGCTCTGCTTCGACGGCTGGTCGGATCGCATAAGGCCTTAAAAAACTTTGGGCTTGCATTTTCCTCTATTTTGATCGTTGCTGTTATGCCTTTTAGTGTTCCGAGTCCCTCCTGGAACACTTCTTCTGCGTCAGTTAGCATTTTTGACAGTCGTCCAGGTGTGACGTCGCCATCCTTTTTGGCCTCAACCTTCAGTGCCTGTATGGAATGCCAATCTAATTGTATCTTCCGGATCCATTCACATCCTAGTAGTGGTGGTCCTCCATCTGGCAATACATATAGGTCCATTTTAGGTATTTCCTGGCCTTTGTATATCACTTTCACCCTTATTTTTCCTTTGGGGTAGACTTTTTGCCCCGTGTACGTCTTCAAGACAATCTCTGTAGCTTTCAAGGGTATATGTGAAAATAGCCGCTTGTAGTCCCTTTGGTTTATGACTGTTAGGGCTGATCCAGTGTCCAATTCCATTTTCACTTGGACTCCGTCTATCTTGAGTGTGACCCAGATAGTCTGGTGATCCTCCATTTTGATTACCTTGTGTAGTTTCAGACAACCCAGCTCCTTGCTTCCGGAGTCTGTGTCACTTTTCTGTTCGTCTGAACTACTGTCCATCACCTTATGTACCTTTTTGTACTTCTCCTGTGGAGATTTCTTGCTGCTGGATTTCTTCCCTGACCTGCAGACTCTTGCTATGTGTCCTGCTTTTCCACACTGTCTGCACACTTGGTCCTTGAACCAACAATCCTTCTGGTCGTGTGTTGTTCTGCCGCAGCGATAACACTTCCCTGCTCCATATGACATTTCATTGGTGCCATATTCTTGCGGTCTCCGTTGTATCTCTGCCGCGCCCCGTGCGGCTGCTTCGTGTGATACTGCCATGCTGAAAGCCTTGTCCAGCGTAAGATCCTTTTCTGATAAAAGCCGTTCCTGGGTTCCTTCACTTTGAAGCCCACACACAAACTTGTCCCTTAATGTATCTGCTAGTCCCACTCCAAACTGGCAGTGTTTCGATAGCTTGCGCAGTTCCGTTAAGTACTCAGCATTACTTTCGTCTTTATGCTGGTTCCTTTTGTGGAACTTAAATCTTTCTGCTATCAGCAGCGCTGTGGGGTTTAAGTGGTCCTGTAGGATTTCTACTATGCTTTCGAAATTCTTATCCACGGGCTTCTCTGGGGTTATTAGGTTTCGCAGTAAGCCATAAGTTTTTGCACCCATGAAATTTAACAAAACCAGTGCTTTCCTATCATCTGACACTTCATTCGCCCTGCAGTACACCTCAATGCATTCCACATATGTTGCCCAATCTTCGACTTCGTTGTCGAACGCAGTGATACTGCCACTCTTCGGCATCCCTGGGTGTGATTTAACTGTCTAAAATGGCGTCTCCCGCGCTCTCCCTTCTTCTCCGCTGGCACAAAATGGCGTCTCCCGCGCTTTCCTTTCTTCCCGCGCTCGCCCTTCTTCTCTGCTGCGGCTTCTAAAAATGGCGTCTCCCACGCTCTCCCTTCTTCTCTGCGGCTCAATGGCGTCTCCCGCGCTCTCCCTTCTTCTCCCCGCGGACGCGGTTCAGCCCTTGAGCCCTGGATGTGCTCTGTGCGTTCACAGAATCACAGAAACCCCACAGTGCAGATAGAGGCCATTTCGGCCCATCGAGCCTGCACCGACACATATCCCACCCGATCCCCGTAACCCCTACACCAACACATATCTCACCCTATCCCCGTAACCCCACGTATTTAATCCCCCTAACACTAAGGGTCAATTTTATCATAGCCAATCAACCTAACCCGCACATCTTTGGACTGTGGGAGGAAACCGGAGCACCCGGAGGAAACCCACGCAAACACGGGGAGAATGTGCAAACTCCACACAGACAGTTCTCCTGTGCCTTTCCCGTTGCCGTCGCTCGGTCCTGAACCCGGCTGCTGCTTTACCCTCTCTCTCTCTCTCTGTTTGTTTTTCCTCGACGCCGCGCCCTGTGCGCTTCACCCTCTCTCTTACCCCGTCGACGCTGCTCGGCTTTTTCTATGCCGTCGGTCGGCTCCAGCCACCGCTGTCCGGGAAGGGTCTGCGCTGTACCTGTTGCCAGTCTGTTGCTGGATCGTCGTGGCTGGGGAACCAGGCCCGGCTCTCCACAGCCTCCCCTGCGATGTTCACTCTCTGCCGGACGACTGGGTGGTTGCTCGTGGTCGACGCCCGTGTTTCTGGCCTCGACTTTCTTCCACCGTCCTCCCGGAGCGAATCCTTGAAGGGAAATGCAGAGTTGCAGGTAGATTCGAATCGACCTCGTCGCCACTGTTGAATCCGTGATTCTTAAAGTATGATGTTTTCCAATAACTACACGGAGGCTGTAACTTAACAATCAACAGGTGTTTACTGGAGTAGGGTAGTCTCAAGACTGACAGTACAGAGGAATGCTCAAGTCTTATATACAGGTGTGGTCACTGCCGGTACTACAGTATACAGGAGCTGTAAAAGTAGTTCTCTCTTAAAGGTAAATACACTACAGGAAAGATAAAATGTTGCAAATGGGAATGGCAAAAATCATACTGCATGAAAAATGGGGGCAGGATTATCTGAAATTGTTGAACTCGATATTGAGTCCGGCAGGCTGTAAAGTGCCCAATCGAAAGATGAGGTGCTGTTCCTCGAGCTTACGTTGAGCTTCATTGGAACAATGTAATAGGCCGAGGACAGAGAGCTCAGAGCTGGAGCGGAGCGGAGAATTAAAGTGACAGGCGACCGGAAGCTCAGGGTCACCCGTACGGACTGAACGGAGGTGTTCCGCAAAGCGGTCGCCCAATCTGCGTTTGGTCTCCCCAATGTAGAGGAGACCGCATCGTGAGCACTTCACTTCACAATCGCCACAGCCTCACCTGGCCATCCCATAAATCAGCCCCAGTATTCCACAGGGGCCAAGGGCTGTGGTCCCAGGGCGGTCCAGCCGACTGGGGCAGGGGGGGGGGGGTCCAGGGAATTGGCTGGAATGTGATACACCGGGTTCCAGTCTGCCCGGGGGTTCCCAACCCCGGGGGAACGTATTCCTGCAGGGATCGTCACATGAACTGCCATCCTCTCCTGCCCCGCCCCCACTCTGGGCCGCCAGACATGCCCATTCCTTTCCCACGGCCAATCGGAAAGCAAAAAGACTCTGTTACCTGATTGGGTGATTCAATCAAACAATCCCCCAATCTCTAAAATAACAGAAAATGCTGGAAAAACTCAGCAGGCCAGGCAACATCCGTGGAGAGAAATAGAGTCAATGTTTCAGGTCAAACCCTTTGTCAAGACTGAAAAAGCACAGGAAATGAAACAGATTAAAAGGCCAGTGGGGGCTGGGAGAGAACAAAAGAGAAGTGAAGAGACATTAAGAGGTATTCAAAACGAGACGAGATGGTGATAGGACTAGTGGAGACAAAAGACGGCTCTAGATTAGGTGTGAAATGCGCTGGCAGAATGGGAGACAGCTGCCATCTAATATTTTTACAACTGATAAACAAAAGTGTTGAAAGAAAATGTAAAATAAAACAACATTTATCGTCCCGATGATTGGTCTCGCGGGTTTTGCTCGCAGTGTCCTGGGGATTAACCTGCAGTTCCTGGAGACTCCAGGCCACTCCTACTGTCTCCCCATTGAGCCTCCCACTGACCCCAGACCGGGTCAGGAGCAGAGGTGACCGGTGGACATGGGCCGCACGGGACCACAGATTGTTCAGGGCAGTTTACTGGGTCTGGGCCTGTTTTCGGGCCTAGATTCGGTGCTGAACAGGCAGGGCTCCAGCCAATCCAGGAGGCCCGAAGGCGGCCCTCGGGCCTCATTAACGCTTTCTGCACGGGCTGGCGGCAAGTGTCACACCGACCCGGGCAGCTCGTCTGGTGAAGGTGCCGAATGCGGAGTCACTTCCCTCGCTGACAGTGGCCTGAAGGTAAGTCCCAGGACGTGGAGGGGCGGGGCGGGGGAGGGAGTAATGGGGAGGGGCGGGAGGGGGAGCGGGTAATGGGGGGAGGGGAGGGGGAGAGGGTAATGGGGGGAGGGGAGGGGGAGAGGGTAATGGGGGAGGGGAGGGCAGGGGAGGGGGAGCGGGTAATGGGGGAGGGGAGAGGGTAATGGGGAGGGGAGGGCAGGGGAGGGGGAGCGGGTAATGGGGGGAGGGGAGGGGGAGAGGGTAATGGGGGAGGGGGAGAGGGTAATGGGGGAGGGGAGGGCAGGGGAGGGGGAGCGGGTAATGGGGGGAGGGGCCGTCACTGTTTCAGCCACCGAACAGCCAATTTCGGTCGGTGCCTTAAACAGGCACGATGCCCCCTCATTTACATATGAATGGGTCCGAACACCTGGGGCCGTTTGGAGTCGGATGATTTTCAGAAGTCCTTGGGGTGTAAAGTGGCGATTCACTGAGGGTAATGTAGAGGAGGCTCGGTATTGTACCTGCCCCGGAGAGAGAGAGTTGGAGGGAGGGACAGAGGATGCTGGGCCCTGGATTTGGATCCCGTTCCGCCCGCTCTATGCCTGTAAAACGGGGGCATCGAGGTCGGGGGCAGTGGGACTAATTGGAGAGCTCTTTCAGAGAGCCGGCACCGGCACGATGGGCCGAATGGCCTCCTCCGTGCTGCAGGATTCCATGTTGGTAAACCTTGGGGCAAAGCTTCCAGGAGAAAATTTCAACACCTCGTGAGTTAATGGGACCCTGTGGCAAATACTTTAGTTCAAAATATCGCTCCAGGTTTGTTCCACCTGTGGAGATGCTGTCGGATTGGGCAGATGATTCCTTTCGGGGATATCTGTGCTGTGCGATTCGATGAATGTAAAACAGGAACTGAGAGGCAAAGGAGCTGAAGGGAGATCTTCTGCTGCAACATATCGGTTCGAGCCCGAAGCTCAACGGACTGAAGACTTACCATAGACCCAGGCCACAACCACACACTCCCAGAACGCCTGCCACAGCAAGGTAATCCCACTGGCGGAGTAGTAATCGAAGAGCTGGAAGATGTACATTCCACCCTGTCACACACAAAGGAAGAATTAGACATCAGCTGGCCTGTGGAACATGGGAACAGGAGGAGGCCATTCAGCCCCTCCAGACTGTTCCACCATT
This sequence comes from Somniosus microcephalus, assembly GCF_052327205.1. Taxonomy (NCBI): domain Eukaryota; kingdom Metazoa; phylum Chordata; class Chondrichthyes; order Squaliformes; family Somniosidae; genus Somniosus; species Somniosus microcephalus. The sequence continues at coordinate 236,647,014 of NC_140997.1, read as the reverse complement.
CAATGCGATCATGGCTGATCATCCAAATTCAGTACCCGGTCCCTGCTTTCTCCCCATATCCCTTGATCCCTTTAGCCTTGAGAAATATATCCAACCCTTTCTTGAATATATTTAATGAATTGGCCTCTACTGCCTTCTGTGGTAGAGAATTCCACAGGTTCACCACTCTCTGAGTGAAGAAATTCCTCCTCATCGCAGTCCTAAATAGCTTACCCCTTATCCTTAGAATGTGACACCTGGTTCTGGACTCCCCCGCCATCGGGAACATCCTTCCTGCATCCAGTCTGTCCAGTCCTGTTAGAATTTTATAAGTTTCAATGAGATCCCCTCTCATTCTTCTAAACTCCAGCGAGTATAAGCCCAATCGACCCAATCTCTCTTCATACGTCATTCCTGCCATCCCAGGTATCAGTCTGGTGAATCTTCGCTGCACTCCCTCCATGGCAAGAACGTCCTTCCTCAGATAAGGCGACCAAAACTGCACACAATACTCAAGGTGTGGTCTCACTAAGGCCCTGTACAACTGCAGCAAGGCATCCTTGTTCCTGTACTCGAACCCTCTCGCTACGAAGGCCAACATACCATTTGCCTTCTTAACCGCCTGCTGCACCTGCATGCTTACCTTCAGTGACTGGTGCACAAGGACACCCAGGTCTCGTTGCACTTCCCCTTCTCCCAATCTATTGCCATTCAGATAATAATCTGCCTTCCTGTTCTTGACACCAAAGTGGATAACCTCGCATTTATCCACATTATATTGCATCTGCCATGCTTCTGCCCAATCACCCAACCTGTCCAAATCATACTGGAGTTTCTCGGCATCCTCCTCACAGCACACACTCCCACCCAGCTTTGTGTCATCTGCAAACTTGGAGATATTACATCCAATTCCCTCGCCTAGATCATTAATATATATTGTGAATAGCTGGGGTCCCAGGACCGATCCCTGCGGTACCCCACTAGTCACTGCCCGCCACTCGGAAAAAGACCCGTTTATTCCAACTCTTTGCTTTCTGTCTGCCAACCAGTTCTCTATCCAAGTCAATACCTTGCCCCCAATCCCATGTGCCTTAACTTTACACGCTAATCTCTTATGCGGGACCTTATCGAAAGCCTTCTGAAAGTCCAAATACACCACATACACTGGTTCTCCCTTATCAATTTTACCAGTTACATCCTCAAAAAATTCCAGTAGATTAGTCAAGCATGATTTACCTTTTGTAAATCCATGTTGACTTTGTCTGATCCTGTCACTGCTTTCCAAGTGCTCTGCTATTACATCTTTTACAATGGACTCTAGCATTTTCCCCACTACCGATGTCAGGCTTACCGGTCTATAATTCCCCGTTTTCTCGCTACCACCTTTTTTGAATAGTGGGGTAACATTAGCTACCCTCCAATCCATGGGTACAGTTCCAGAATCTATTGAATTTTGGAAGATGACCAGCAATGCATCCACTATTTCTAGGGCCACTTCCTTAAGTACCCTAGGATGTAGATTATCAGGCCCTGGGGATTTATTGGCCTTCAATCCCGTCAATTTCCCGAACACCATTTCCCTACAAATACTGATTTCTTTCAGTTCCTCCCTCACATTAGACCCTATGTTCCCCGACATCTCTGGGAGGTTATTTGTGTCCTCCTTTGTGAAGACAGAACCAAAGTATGTATTTAATTGGTCAGCCATTTCTTTGTTCCCCATTATAAATTCCCCTGATTCTGACTGCAAGGGACCTACGCTTGACTTCACCAATCTTTTTCTCTTCACATAGGAACAGGAGGAGGCCATTCAGCCCCTCCAACCTGTTCTGCCATTCAATGAGATCATGGCTGATCTGTATCTTAAAAAAAAGACTTGCATTTCTACAGCGCCTTTCACGACCACCGGACATCTCAAAGCACTTTACAGCCAATGAAGCACGTTTGAAGTGTAGTCACTGTTGTAATGTGGGAAACACAGCAGCCAATTTGCGCACAGCAAGATCCCACAAACAGCAATGTGATAATGACCAGATAATCTGTTTTAGTGATGTTGATTGAGGGATAAATATTGGCCAGGACACCGGGGAGAACTCTCCTGCTCTTCTCTGAAATAGGGCCATGGGATCTTTTACGTCCACCTGAGAGAGCAGACAGGGCCTCGGTTTAATGTCGCATCCGAAAGACGGCACCTCCGACAGTGCAGCACTCCCTCAGTACTGCCCCTCAGAGCACTGAGGGAACGCTGCACTGTCGGAGGGGCAGTACTGAGGGAGCACTGCACTGTCGGAGGAGCAGTACTGAGGGAGCGCCACACTGTCAGAGGGGCAGTACTGAGGGAGCGCCGCACTGTCGGAGGGGCAGTACTGAGGGAGCGCTGCACTGTCGGAGGGGCAGTACTGAGGGAGCGCTGCACTGTCGGAGGGGCAGTACTGAGGGAGTGCCGCACTGTCGGAGGGGCAGTGCTGAGGGAGCGCTGCACTGTCGGAGGAGCAGTACTGAGGGAGCGCCACACTGTCGGAGGGGCAGTACTGAGGGAGCGCCGCACTGTCAGAGGGGCAGTACTGAGGGAGCACTGCACTGTCGGAGGGGCAGTACTGAGGGAGCGCTGCACTGTCGGAGGGGCAGTACTGAGGGAGCGCTGCACTGTCGGAGGGGCAGTACTGAGGGAGCGCTGCACTGTCGGAGGGGCAGTACTGAGGGAGCGCTGCACTGTCGGAGGGGCAGTACTGAGGGAGCGCTGCACTGTCAGAGGGGCAGTACTGAGGGAGCGCTGCACTGTTGGAGGGGCAGTACTGAGGGAGCGCCGCACTGTCAGAGGGGCAGTACTGAGGGAGCACTGCACTGTCGGAGGGGCAGTACTGAGGGAGTGCCGCACTGTCAGAGGGGCAGTACTGAGGGAGCACTGCACTGTCGGAGGGGCAGTACTGAGGGAGCACCGCACTGTCGGAGGGTCAGTACTGAGGAAGCACTGCACTGTCGGAGGGGCAGTACTGAGGGAGCGCCGCACTGTCAGAGGGGCAGTACTGAGGGAGCGCCGCACTGTCGGAGGGGCAGTACTGAGGGAGCGCCGCACTGTCAGAGGGGCAGTACTGAGGGAGTGCTGCACTGTCGGAGGTGCCGTCTTTCGTATGAAAGGTTAAACCGAGGCCCCGCCTGCTCTCAATTGGACGTAAAAGATCCTGGGGCCAATATTTATCCCTCAATCAACATAACAGAAACAGATTATCTGGTCATTATCACATTGCTGTTTGTGGGAGCTTACTGTGCGTAAATTGGCTGCAGCGTTTCCCACATTACAACAGTGACTACACTTCAAAAAGTGCTTTGAGACATTCTGCTGAACATTTTAATGGGTGAAACCTGAACAGTTTGTTTAGGAACAGGAGGAGGCCATTCGGCCCATCATGTCTGTGCCGGCCGAGAAAGAGCTCTCCAGCCTAACCCCACTTTCCAGCACTCGGTCCGTAGCCCTGTAGGTTACAGCACTTCAAGTGCATATCCAAGCACTTTTTAAATGTGATGAGGGTTTCTGCCTCGACCACCCTTTCAGGCAGTGAGTTCCAGACCCCCACCGCCCTCTGGGTGAAGAAAGTTCTCCTCAACTCCCCTCGAATCCTCTGACCAATTACTTTAAATCTCTGCCCCCTGGTCTCTCCCCAGGGTCTACACTCTTCGCCAGAGGCCGTACCTTTTTAAAAAGGTGTTTTTATTGCAGAAGATGTCAACAGCATCTCAGCTGAACATACACTGAGTGACGATGTGAACCGTGCTGTCTAGCCACCGTTCCTTCTCCTGCAACTCAGATTATAAATAATTCGACCAGAGTAATCTTCAGTTTAATATCCCACTTGTCACTGACAGCCTGAGGCCCATCATTCATGGGTAATGCACGAGAATACGGGCAGTGTGTCAGTATAATTGGTGCCAGTGTCCAGGCTGGGATTGAAGGTCAGAGTGATTGACCAGGACAGCAAAACAGATCAAGTGTCAATGGTGAGGAATCGAATCAATTTAACACCCACTGTCCCATCCAACACTCCCAGGGCAGGTACAGCATGGTTAGATACAGAGTAAAGCTCCCTCTACACTGTCCCATCAAACACTCCCAGGGCAGGTACAGCACAGGTTAGATACAGAGTAAAGCTCCCTCTACACTGTCCCCATCAAACACTCCCAGGGCAGGTACAGCACGGGTTAGATACAGAGTAAAGCTCCCTCTACACTGCCCCATCAAACACTCCCAGGGCAGGTACAGCACAGGTTAGATACAGAGTAAAGCTCCCTCTACACTGTCCCCATCAAACACTCCCAGGGCAGGTACAGCACGGGTTAGATACAGAGTAAAGCTCCCTCTACACTGTCCCATCAAACACTCCCAGGGCAGGTACAGCACGGGTTAGATACAGAGTAAAGCTCCCTCTACACTGTCCCATCAAACACTCCCAGGGCAGGTACAGCACGGGTTAGATACATGTAGCCAAGTGGGAAAATGCAGTGAATATTTAAGTCCACTAGATGGCGCGGTTCATTTTCCCCTTTAGAATTTGAAAAAAGGAGAAAAGGGTTATGGGAAGGGCCATGTGATGCCAAAGGAACCTCCCCTTTCTTCACAGCCTCCATTTTCTAGATCCAGCGTGAGGGGTGTGCTCTGAGGAGAGTTGGGGTGAATATGACTTTTGAAATGAACTTAGTCTGCGTAAAGTACAACTAAAACAGCATTTAGTGCAGCCAGACATAGTTTTAAAGTGATATTGTTTCCCAAATCACTCGATATCACGGGGATGCTTGTAGATTGTCCCACCATGTGCTGGTGTTAACCTTTGTTAAAATTGTTGTTGAGTCCTTGGGGCTACGTTTCGAACGAGTTTAATACTTTCTGTTTGCTTGTAAGAGGTAACAAGTGATAACGGGACATACGAATGTATGGTATGATATGTTTTGTTTTGTATAATGATTTGTGGTTTACCTCATGTTCTGTTTTACAGCAAGCCACTGCCGTATTTTGTCGACTGTGTTTTATGTATTTACAATTTCATCCTAAACCTAGACCCAAGTTATTAATACAGAATAAAAAACCCCAAAAACAAAAGTTCGTGTCCTGTGCTGCTCCATTTCGCCAGGCTACACATTTTGGTACCAGGAGTGGGGTCTGTTAGCTTGGAGTTTCTCAGGTTTGGGAAAGTTACATAAAATACGGCAGTGGGGGAAGAGCGGTGTGGTGCCAAGTGGACCTGGAGACGGACGGAGAGTGCTGCCTGGGGTTGCTAAGGAGGACCAGACCAGACAGACGGGATCCAGAGGGCACCAGGACCAATCTGGGAGAGGACCCATCAAGGCACCGAGGAGGGACACCATTGGAGAAGAATCGTCACAGCGGCCATCCCATTCAGTGACTGTCAGGGACTTGTGAACTGAGTCAAAATGTTAGACCCTCCTGAGGAGGCGGGTGGAGCTCACAATTCGGATGGTGAGGACAATACCTCTAGTGTGGGTGAGGGCAACCAGATAGATCAACTCAAGGCACAGATTTCAGAGTTGAAAAAAAACCATGACCAAGCAATGGCAATTATTGCCACTCTAGGTAATGGGGCAACCAAGTCATATGTGTATGTACCCAGAGAGCGTCAGATCCAACCATTCAGTGGTGAGGTATCTAAAGATAGTCGTTCAGTTGATGAGTTCATTGAAGAGGTTGAAAGTGTACTACGAGCTAGAGATCAGACTCCTGCAGAGCAGGTAGATTTCATTCGATCTTTGTTGAGGGGGGCAGCCCTACAGGAAATTAGGTTACGGTTGGGTGGAGAGTCTAAGCAGCCCAGTGACCTGTTCAGTTACCTAAGGGGGGCTTTCACCGAAAAACACAGTGAGTCCCAGCTGTTAGAAACTTTCTATGGACGCAAGCAAGAAGAGGGTGAAGGTTTCCAAGAATACTCACATGCACTCTCTCAGATTATTAGAACTTTGGTAAAGCAATCACCTGATGCTGTGCCGGACACAAAACGGGTTGTCAGAAACAGATTTGTTGATGGTATTAGAGATCCCTCACTCCGGAGAGAGTTGCGCAAGTTTGTACGAGACAACCCCCAGTCTACCCTGTTCGATGTACGTGAGGAAGCTGTCTTATGGTCCTTAGAAGACCAGCCCTGTAGCACTAAAGTTGCAAAGAGCAAGAATGTAGTGTGTGACAGTACGGGGAGGGATCTTCAGTGTTCTGCCATTGGGGTACCAGGCAGCCAGGCTGTCACTTTACAGGATGTTCTTAAAGTGGTGGCGGAACAGGGTAAAGCTATCGGGGAACTAACAGAGGCAGTACGGGGTCTTGCTCTACAGAAGGAAAACACGGATAATGACAAGGTTGGGAAACCTAGAGCCAAGCCAAAGTTCACTGATGAAGGTCAGCCTATTTGCTTTAAGTGCAACGGGGCGGGGCACATTGCCAAACAGTGTCCTCAGAAGCACGAGGTAGCAAACACATCCACCAATGCTGGCTGGGGTGCAGGAAAACTAACTCCCTCGATTGCCATGAGCCGGGCAATGCGAGGAAAACCTGCAGGCTCTCAGAACAGTACTGGTATTCGTGACAGATTTCTTGACCGTGCAGTAGGTAAATGTCCAGTAGTAGATCTCAAGATTGGGGGGGTTACTGCTAACTGTTTACTGGATACCGGGAGCCAAGTCAGCACTATTACTGAAGTTTTTTTCAGAGAGCACTTACTTGGGAGGGATGAGGATATGCTGCCTACAACCGGGTGGCTTAAGATCACTGCCGCCAACGGGTTGGACATTCCCTACTTGGGCTACCTTGAGTTAGACGTTGAAACTATGGGCATAACCTTACCCGAATGTGGTTTCCTGGTAGTCAAAGAGCATCAGCAGTCACAGCCTGCAGCACCAGGTCTTATTGGTATGAACATCATCAGCCGATGCAGACAACTAGTTCATGCTGAGTTTGACACTACTCTAGGGGGAAAGTTGGATTCAGATTGGAGGGAAGCATTTCAGCAAGTACAACAGTGTAACATCACTCCAAAGTCATCTTCTGTCCGTGTAGCTGGTAGGGGTGCTGTACATGTGCCTGCGTCTTCCATAGCTACAGTCTATGTAAAGGGACTTAAAACTCAGTCAGGTGGCAGCACTAAAATGCTGTTGGAGCCAGGTAACACACCATTGCCAGGTGGCCTGGTAGTTGTCCCCACTCTAGTTGAATCAAAGGGACATTTATTTCCAGTGCAGGTGGTAAATTTCTCTGAGGAGGATGTGTGGTTAAGCCCCAGGACCAGGCTTGGTATTCCGACTCAGGCAGAGTGTGTAGACAAGGACTCCTGTGAGGTGCGATTTCAACGCATCTCCGCTGACACAGAGGAAGTAACTGTTGGCAGAAAAGAAGGACAGATGACAGACCAAGACATTCAGTTGCTTTTGGACAAACTACACATAGGTGGCACACAGGGCCAACAAGCAGAGTTAGGTGCACTTTTAGCCAGGTATTCGGAAGTATTTGCTTTTAAGGATGAGGACCTAGGCTACACTGATAAAGTTGAGCATGAGATTAACTTGGTAGATGACGCACCAGTTACAGAGCCATACCATCGTATCCCACCTACACTGTACAAAGAGGTGAGGGACCACATCACTAAGCTTTTAAGAAAGCGTGTCATCCAGGAGAGCAATAGTTCATACGCTTCACCCATAGTGGTAGTTCGTAAGACTGATAGTCGTATGTCTCCATGTGTTGACTTTAGGAAACTAAACTCAAAAACCAGACGTGACGCATTTCCTTTGCCCCGCATTGACGAGAGTTTTGATGCCCTTCATGGTGCAAAGTTCTTCTCGACCATTGATCTTGCAAGTGGGTACCACCAGGTTGCTGTTCGTGAAAGTGACAGGCCTAAGACTGCTTTTACAACTCCTTTTGGCCTTTTTGAGTACCTCAGAATGCCTTTTGGTGTCTGTAATGGACCTGCGACTTTTCAACGACTTATGCAAGCGACTATGAGCGACTTAGTGTTCCACATCCTATTAGTGTATTTAGATGACATCCTTGTGTTCTCTCAGACCTTCCTGGACCATTTAGAGAGGCTTGAGACAGCTCTAAGACGACTGAAAGAGACAGGTTTGAAAGTAAAGCTTGAAAAGTGTCACTTCCTGCAGCAGGAAGTCAGGTTCCTTGGGCATCAAATTTCAGGGGAGGGTATAGGGACAGATCCAGAGAAAATTGCCGCCGTAAAGAAGTGGCCGGTCCCCAGTACAGTCAAAGATCTGAGGTCATTTCTTGGTTTCTGTAGTTATTACAGGAGGTTCATTGAGGATTTTTCTAAACGAGCTGGCCCTCTCCATGACGTAGTCAATGCATGCCTTAGGGAAGACAGCCCAGCAAAAGCAAAACGGTTGTTTGAAGGTTCATGGACAGCTGCGTGCCAAGCTGCTTTCGAACAGCTGAAAGAAAAGCTGATCAGTGCTCCAGTGTTAGGTTACGCAGATTTCACTCAGCCTTTTATTGTAGAGACGGATGCCAGTAACCTAGGATTAGGTGCCATCCTCCACCAGCAGCAGGGAGATAGGAAGAGAGTGATAGCATATGCCAGTAGGAGGCTCCGGAATGCTGAAAGAAATGACAGAAACTACAGCAGTATGAAACTAGAGCTCCTCGCCCTCAAATGGGCTGTTTCAGAGAAATTTCGAGGTTACCTTCTAGGTTCCAAGTTCACTGTCATAACAGATAACAACCCCCTGTGTCACCTTTCTACAGCTAAGTTAGGTGCTGTTGAGTAAAGATGGGTGGCTCAGTTAGCTGTTTTTGACTTTGACGTCAAGTACCGCCCAGGCCGCTGTAATGCAGCAGCAGATGCCCTCTCTAGGCAGCCGTTAGCAGGGGAGCCCGAGTCAGACAGTGGGGATGCGGACTATGATGGTTGTGTGGCCATATGTAATGTCACTCACAAGGGAACAGCTCTAGGACCAGACTTAGGGACAGCAGGGGTCAAGTGCTGTAAAGTCAGACAGATCCGTGTTTCGGACGCAGAAGAAAGTACTGAGCGTAGTGAGTTGCAGGGTAACACACCAACACTTCCCGGTTACTCTAAAGAGGAACTACGTAAGTTTCAGGACACAGACCCCACCCTCAGCGTGTTTAGGAAGTTTTGGGGTGAGCAGCGAAGGCCAACTTACAAGGAGAGGTCGCAGTTATCCAAGCTAGTATTATCCACGTTAAAGCAGTGGCCCCGTATTTGTGAGCAAGATGGTTTGTTGTACCGTGTAATCGAGGATGTCCATGTTGGTGAATGTCACCAGCTACTACTGCCCTCTTGTTTGAAAGAAGTCGTGCTTGAAGGTGTGCATGATCGTATGGGCCATCAGGGAATAGAGCGCACACAGAACCTTTTGAGACAGAGATGTTTTTGGGTTGGGATGTATGAGGATGTGGAACAGTGGGTCAAGAAATGCGAGAGGTGTGTTTTGACAAAAATGCCCCACCCCAAGATACATGCCCCTATGAAATCATTCCTAGCCTCCCGGCCCCTTGAAGTAGTTGCTGTAGATTTCACCATGCTGGAACCGGCCTCCGATGGTCGTGAGAATGTGTTAGTGGTGACCGATGTTTTCACTAAATTCACACAAGCCTTACCTACTCGGGACCAAAAGGCTGATACCACGGCAAAAGTCCTTCTCAAAGAGTGGTTCATGAAGTATGGGGTCCCAGAAAGATTGCATTCAGACAGAGGTCGAAATTTTGAGAGTGAAATCATTGCCGAGCTGTGTAAGCTTTATGGTGTAAAGAAAACCCGCACTACCCCACACCACCCAGAAGGAAATGCTCAATGTGAGAGATTCAACAGATCTTTACATGATCTTTTGCGTACACTGCCTCCAGAAAAGAAGCGCCGCTGGCCTGAGCACTTATCTGAGTTGGTGTATGCCTACAATGTAACACCCCATGCTACGACTGGCTACTCACCGTACTATCTGCTTTTCGGGGTTCATCCACACCTTCCTGTAGATGCTTTATTAGGTCAGGAGCAAGTGTTAGACAAGAAACATGAGTGGTTGGTTGTCCACCAAGAGCGTTTGAAGGAGGCACATGCAAGGGCAAGAGAGTACACTGAAAAGAAATCAGCTCAAAGAATTGAACTTAACAAAGACAAAGTGTACTGTCCAACCATTGAGGTGGGTCAGTTGGTATACTTACGACACAGGCCTTTGGGTAGGAACAAAATTCAGGATGCTTGGGGTCCTACTGTGTACAGAGTGGTGGAGGTACAGGGTACTACACATGCAGTTGAGCCTGTAGAGGGCGGTCCTTTAAAAAGGGTCCATAGAGTTAATCTTAGGCCATGTGTTACCCCTGTCCCTGAGCCTAGGCGGACGAGAACCAAGTCCCCTGTCACCGTACCCCCTGTCACTCTTTTGACAGAATCGTTGCCAGAGCCCTCTGATACTGAGTTTGTTGTGGTAGAGGAAGTCACCTATCCAGAGTTAACTCAGGAGGAAAAAGTAAACAATGATCCTGTTGGTAACGCCCAAGATGTACAGGAATCAGAGGCTGTTTCTGAGCCAGAGCATTCAGATCCTTCTGAGTGTGGGACTGAGGTTGAGGTACCCATTCCGGCTCCTCGCAGAACTAAAAGAGCCAATGCTGGGGTAAACCCTAACCCATACCACTTGCCTCAGTCAGCCTGTAATGCAGTCTCACTCAGTCCTGAGGTGTTCTCTCATGTTTTATCGAGTCTGGGTACTGCATTTTTTCGAGAAGCTGTAAAAGAAGTGAAAAACGGGTGCTAAGTCACCGAGGACGTTGACTTTAAAGCAGGGGAGAATGTAGCCAAGTGGGAAAATGCAGTGAATATTTAAGTCCACTAGATGGCGCGGTTCATTTTCCCCTTTAGAATTTGAAAAAAGGAGAAAAGGGTTATGGGTAAGGCCATGTGATGCCAAAGGAACCTTCCCTTTCTTCACAGCCTCCATTTTCTAGATCCAGCGTGAGGGATGTGCTCTGAGGAGAGTTGGGGTGAATATGACTTTTGAAATGAACTTAGTCTGCGTAAAGTACAACTAAAACAGCATTTAGTGCAGCCAGACATAGTTTTAAAGTGATATTGTTTCCCAAATCACTCGATATCACGGGGATGCTTGCAGATTGTCCCACCATGTGCTGGTGTTAACCTTTGTTAAAATTGTTGTTGAGTCCTTGGGGCTACGTTTCGAACGAGTTTAATACTTTCTGTTTGCTTGTAAGAGGTAACAAGTGATAACGGGACATACGAATGTATGGTATGATATATTTTGTTTTGTATAATGATTGTTAGCTAATTAACTACCTGCACCTGTGGTTTACCTCATGTTCTGTTTTACAGCAAGCCACTGCCGTATTTTATCGACACTGTTTTATGTATTTACAATTTCATCCTAAACCTAGGCCCAAGTTATTAATACAGAATAAAAAAACCCCAAAAACGAAAGTTCGTGTCCTGTGCTGCTCCATTTCGCCAGGCTACATACAGAGTAAAGCTCCCTCGACACTGTCCCATCAAACACTCCCAGGGCAGGTACAGCACGGGTTAGATACAGAGTAAAGCTCCCTCGACACTGTCCCATCAAACACTCCCAGGGCAGGTACAGCACGGGTTAGATACAGAGTAAAGCTTCCTCTACACTGTCCCATCAAACACTCCCAGGGTAGGTACAGCACGGGTTAGATGCAGAGTAAAGCTCCCTCTACACTGTCCCATCAAACACTCCCAGGGCAGGTACAGCACGGGTTAGATACAGAGTAAATCTCTCTCTACACTGCCCCATCAAACACTCCCTGGGCAGGTACAGCACGGGTTAGATACAGAGTAAAGCTCCCTCTACACTGTCCCATCAAACACTCCCAGGGCAGGTACAGCATGGGTTAGATACAGAGTAAAGCTCCCTCTACACTGTCCCATCCAACACTCCCAGGGCAGGTACAGCACGGGTTAGATACAGAGTAAAGCTCCCTTGACACTGTCCCATCAAACACTCCCAGGGCAGGTACAGCACGGGTTAGATTCAGAGTAAAGCTCCCTCTACACTGTCCCAGTGTATTTCCTGGTGTCCAATGCATGCGATTACCAGTTGGATGTTGTTTTGTGTCGTGGGCCATGCCTATCACAACTGAGACCCTCTAAACTGATGCCACTCAAAATGCTTGCAAAAAGCAGGGTTTAGAACGATAAATCACACTAGTGATAATCACTAGTATATACCCATAAATGAGGATGGGATTTGGGCGAGAGATGTTCCTCTGATTTACCACAGAACATCTGCACCGCAACCAGGGTGGCGAGATCCTCGGGATAACCCAGCCCTAAAATATGCCCGTCAGGATTTTCCTTTTCCCCCTCCAGCCGTCAACGATTGCCCACCCAGCGAGTGCCTAGTATTTCCTTGAACCCTCCATTTCCCCCCAGGATCCCCCCTTTCCCACTGCCAGAGAATAATGTTGCTATCCAGGTGATTATGTCGGAGGATAGGTCTATATCGTCCTTATTTCTCGGTCTGTGTCTCTCTGGTAGCAGTGTGTTATTTTATTCTCCTCTGTAGTGTATGTACCCGTCTACCTTTAAGGGAACTATTGAATGTAACCGTTCACCTTTAATGGAACTACTTTAGGTGTGGCACTATTTGTTTGGCTTCTGTATACTGTAATACCGATAGTGACCACACCAGTATATAAGTGTTGTAGCAGGATTTCTGGGGCAGATTCGCCCGGACCTTCGAATAGTAAAGACCTGTTTGTTTGTTACTTCTGAAGTCTGTGTATTTATTAACTGCACAACCCACAGACTTTACAGTGGCGACGAGTCCGATCGTACCCTGCGGCAAGATTACCATAAGCAACGAAGAGCGTCGAAGAGAGACAACCGCCCTCGTCGTGCTACCAAAAGAAAACACGAGGCTGCAACAACAGAAAGCAGGAAGACTAACAACAAAAGCTGTATCAGCAACAGGCACTGACTACCCTTCTGCCACGGTGCGGAGTGAGCCGACCAGCAAGGAACAAGGCGGCCGAAGAGACTGTGAGTAGGGGAAGGTGTAGAAGCATCCGGAGGATAAGGGCAGAGCACTCGACCTCGGTCGAGGGGGAGCTGTGCCAGCCAAAAGTCGGGTCCAATGGCGTCGGGTGACAGCCGGACCGCGATCGGCGGGACAATCGGGGCAGCGACCGCAGCCACGAAGCGCTGAGCCTGCGAGTAGGCACGGGAAGAGAAACCCAGCCGCAGCCGGGGAGGGAAACACCGGTCTGCGAGAGGGCTGGGGAGGCGAACGGGAACCGTGCGGGTGAGAGCCGGGTGCGGAGAGAGAGACTGCGAGGAGCCGGTCCAGCGGCTGAGCTGTTCTCCACCAACGGGGTACTCAGAGCCGGCAAAACCGAACGTGCGGGAGTGGGTGAGAGACACAGCCGAAAACGGGGTGAGAGACTGCGCGAGAGCCAGTCCAGCGGTGAGCTGTTCTCCACCAGCGGGGTACCCAGGGCCGGTAGCATCGAACGTGCGGGTGAGAGAGACAGAGCCGGGTACGGAGAGAGAGACTGCGCGAGAGCCAGTCCAGAGGCTGAACTGTCCTCCGCTAACGGGGTGTACCCAGCGCCGGTAGAGCCGTGCGGGCGGGAGGAAAAGACATAGCCGAGTAAGGGGAGCTGTGCGGTAGCCAGCCAGCGGCTGAACCTGTCCGCTGAGGTGGTAGCGTACCCCTTCCACCGGGAAGAAACGCGGGAAGCCGCCATTAGGCGGAGAAGACGCCAGAAGCGGGAAACCGCCATTGAAGTGGGCGGGGCGAGAAAGGAAGAGCGGGAAACCGCCATTTTCGCGGGAAAACCGCCATCTTGATTGACATACCGCCATTGAAGTGGGCGGGGAGAGAAGGAAAGAGCGGGAAACCGCCGATTTCGCGGGAAAACCGCCATCTTAGAAACAAATAAATAAATAAGAAATACTGGTGCTGCTCCCAAGGGAAGAAAGATGCCTAAGCGAGGGAATATTAACGACTTTAATGCTGAAATGGAAGACTGGGCCACGTACGTGGAACGCATAGAGATCTATTGCGAAGCCAACAAAATAGAGGAAGACGACAAGGCGATAACATTGCTAAACTCGATGGGGGCAAAAACATACGGGCTCTTGAAGCATCTAATAGCACCAAATAAACCAGCGGATCAGACCTTCGAAGAGATTGTGGCTGTGCTGAAGGACCACTTGAACCCCACACCGCTGATGCTGGCTGAACGATTCAAATTCTACGCAAGAACGCAGAAGAAAGACGAAAGCAATGCGGAATACTTGGTCGAACTGCGTAGGCTAGCGAAATACTGCCAGTTCGGAGGGAATCTGACAGAAGCGCTGCGGGACAAGTTCGTATGCGGATTGTCCAAAGAAGGGACGCAGAAGCGACTACTGGAAGAGAACGACCTCACACTGGACAGGGCTGTCCTTATAGCTGCATCGCACGAAGCCGCAGCGAAAGGAACGGCGGAAATGCAACTAAAGGCGGCGGCACTCAGGGTGGACCAAATTACTTCAAGCACAACAAAATGCTACCGTTGTGGGAAGACAACGCATGACCAGAATCAATGCTGGTTTAAGAACCAAGAGTGTAGGAAATGTGGCAAACTGGGTCACATCGCGAAGGTATGCCGGTCCGGGAAAAAGATCAATAATCAAAGGAAGCCACCACCAGAAAAGTACAACAAGGTACACAAGGTGGCTGAGAAGAGTTCAGACGAACAGAATTCAGACTCAGACCCAAACAATCAGGAGCTGGGTAGTCTGAGAATCCACAATGTGGGTAAAGAAACGGATCTACAGGCCATCTGGGTCATACTACAAATAGCTGGAGTTCAAATAAGAATGGAGCTGGACACTGGATCAGCTCTATCAGTCATCAACCGAAGGGACTACCACCGGCTATTCTCTCACATACCTTTAAGAAATACCAAGTTCGTATTACAGACATACACGGGGCATAACGTATACCCCGTGGGGAAAATAAGAGTCAAGGTGAGAGATAGGGGTAAAGAACACCCAAGAATGAGCTTGTACGTATTACCTGAGGGAGGACCACCACTTCTAGGACGGGAGTGGATTAAGAAAATAGACATGGAATGGCATTACCTAAAAGCCATAATGAGGGAGGACTCGGTGCAAGCTATTAGCTCAGATTCTGAAATGGATGATGATAAGACCAAGTCGAAAACGAAGACAGGCAGAAGGACTTATGGTACCAAGAAGAATAAAGCTGCAGAGCAGAACTCCAGGTTGACAGAGAATTCTGAGCCTGTTCAAGCAAAGGATTCATCCATGACGGAAGAACACCGAGCTCGGACGCAAACTTATGTCAAAGTACGACAACAATTAGAACAGTTGAGTGATCGTCTCGTACAGGAGATGAAAAATATGGAAAAGTTCTGGGACACCGAATGGGGGAACCTGGAAAGACAACAGAGACAGCTAGCTCAAGCAGAGAGCGACCATAGAGCCATCATGGTCAAATACCAATCACATTCCCCTGATGCTGTTCAGGAACTAGAATATTTACAGAACGAACCAAAGGAAGAGGAATCTTCAGGGAGCCAGGATTTTATTCCAGTTCTTCTCTACGACTCCTTACAAGCAGAGTGTGAGAAGTTGAAAGAACAGTATGAACAGGCCCAGGCTACAATTCTGGAGGGGGTTAACTCGGCAGCCTCCGAAAAGCTAGTTTCAGTAGAAGCATATGAACAACTAAAGGTTGAACATGAGCAAGAAGTCCAAAGGCTGCAGGAAATTCTTGATGAGCTCAAGGCCAAGACAGACTCATCGATAGAAGCTCCATCCATAGATGAACAATTAGAGGTGAAAATCATGGCAGAGCATGAAAGACAGGGGCCTAGAAATTCGGTAGGCTTAGCGCCGCTTTTGAGGCGCTAGAGGGCCTAGCGCCGGAGTTATGGCCAGTTTGGAAATTGAGTGGGTCCCTAAATCGGCGTTAGGCCGTTAGCGCTGCGCCGGCACCGATGACGTCATCGGTGTGCGCAGCGTCCCGGTTGCCATGGTAACCCGCCCGAACTCCGAAATTGACTTGCGGCCGCCTCGCCCGTGGCAGCCGCAAGCAACGTTCTGGCAGAGGTGCCTTACTGGACTTTGCGCCGGCGCATTAAAGGCCCCGCGGCGGCCGGACGCTTTCCCGCCGGCCGCCTGGCCGCAGCTCCCTCCCCGGACTTCTCTCTCCCCCTCCCCCCCGGGACAGATGCAAGCCCGGCACTTGTCCGAGGTGCCGGGCTCATTTTTACAATGATTTTCGCGGGCCGCGGCCGGGTGCAGGCAGCTCCTCCTTAAGGGAAGGAGGAGGCCTGCACTTCCCGAACCTGCCGCACCGCAGCGGGCGCCGCAGCGCCGGAATAGCGCCGCAATTCAGCGCGTAGCGCCAGTTTTCAGGCGCAAACAGCTTTCAGCAGCGCCGGCAGCCGTTTGGGCGCAGAACTAGTGAATTTTTGGCCCGCCCAGCGCGACTTAGCTCCGGCACTAACTTCCGGCGCTAAAGCCGTCGCTGCGCCAAAACCCAATTTCTAGGCCAGGATGTCCAAGGACTTATAAAAACATTGAAGGACACCCAAGACAAATATGAGGCGGCAATGTCTGAGGTTCAACAACTTGAAGAACAGATTCAACTGGGAATCCTTGCAGTGGAAGAACAGGACACTGTAAGAATGGTCCCTGAACATGAACTAGAGAGCATCAGGGCGCAACTTTTCCGAGCGCTGAAAGCCAAAGTTCAAGAGGAACGTAAGGTGGAAGTATTGGAGAAAGAGGTGGATGAAATGGAGAAGACTCTGATCCACCGTGCTCCCAGGGAAGAGTTAACGGTCGGCCAACTCCTTCATATGCTGAAGGACAAGACTCTACAAGGGGAACAATCTGAACACGAGCTTCAATCTTCAGGGGGAACGAGTTCGGAGCTCTCAAAAGTCACGGAGATAGCTGAGGTGGCAACACAAATTTTACAAGGATGCCAAAAGTATGTTGAATCACGTCAAGGTGAACAGAAGAAGGTGGAAACCGTTACTTCAGTAGAAGGGTTAAATAGCCTGATAACGCAATTACCGGTGGAAAGGAAGGTATTGAACTCACAAATGAGGTCCGTCGTGAAGGAATGGCAGATAACCCAGGAAGAGCGGGATGAATATGAATGCATGAAGAAGGCTTTTCAAGAAAGATGTTTAGGGAAGGAACCACCGTCAGCTAACGTCCAGACGGGTGAGGAGGAAGAAGAAGTCTCTCTCGCTGGCCTAACTCAGGACGAACCTGAATATTACCATGACCTGTTGAGTGACACTGAATATTATGAGGATGTGGTCTGCCCAGCTTGTGATGAAAACTCTCAAAGTGCTGAAATCCGGATGAAGCACTTAAGGTCTAAGGAACATAGAGAGTTGGTGGCGCTACAGCTGGCAGCCGAGAAAGGAGCTCCGAGAGTTTCAAAAAGGCAGAAAAGAAAAAGGAGAAGCAGAAGATAATAACTGTTTAAAATATTAGCACTTCTACCATTCCAGGCGGGACATTACGAAAGGAGCTAAATTAGTTGAAAAACTGGAAAATGTCAAGACAGCCAGTTGGTTGTCAAAGTCCGCACTGCTGGTTCAACAGGACGAAAGTTCAAGCTGCTACGTCAAGAAAAAGGCTATGGAGGAGTCACGCTAGCCAGGTGAACCGGCTACACCAAAGAAATGTTGTTCGGAACGAGTCAAGATCAGAGACTGAATCTATGAACTGTTTCCGCAGAGACGGAACCTGTGAACTGTTTCCACCGAGATTATATTTGTAAATTGTTTTATATGACATTGACTCCACCGAGATTATAGCTGTAATTTGTTTTATAGGAAGTTGAAGATATGTATGTTTAACGGGGACTCTGTAAGTAATAAGCTAAAAAGGGAGGATTGTAGTGTATGTACCTGTCTACCTTTAAGGGAACTATTGAATGTAACCGTTCACCTTTAAGGGAACTACTTTAGGTGTGGCACTATTTGTTTGGCTTCTGTATACTGTAATACCGATAGTGACCACACCAGTATATAAGTGTTGTAGCAGGATTTCTGGGGCAGATTCGCCCGGACCTTCGAATAGTAAAGACCTGTTTGTTTGTTACTTCTGAAGTCTGTGTATTTATTAACTGCACAACCCACAGACTTTACATCCTCTATCTCTCCTTTTCTCTCTCTGCATTCCTGTATTTCTCTCTCTCTCGTTCTCTCTCTCTCTGTTTCTATATCAGGTCCGTTTCTTTCCATCTGTCTATGTTTTTCTCTGTCTCTCCTTCCCTCGCACGTAGTTGAAGTCTTGTGATCACACGTATCTGAACAGCTTGGGACCCTCAGAGCTTCGAAGTGTTGATGTGGAAACGCTACCTGATATAAACTGCATCTGATCCCCCACGGAAATCAGAGAATCATTGAATGATACAGCACAGGAGGAGGCCATTTTGGCCCATCGTGTCTGAACGAGCTCTCCAATTAGTCCCACCCCCCTGCTCTTTCCCCGTAGCCCTGCACATTTTCTCATCTTCAAGTACTTATCCAATTTCCTTTTGAAATACCCGATTAAACTCCCTTAAGATCTGATCTGCTCAGTAAATTTGCTTTCAGTCTGGGCTAGATGTGATTACATAGAATTACGTAGGATATACGGCACAGAAACAGGCCATTCGGCCCAACCAGTCCATGCCGGTGTTTATGCTCCACTCGAGCCTCCTCCCGTCTTTCCTCATCTAAATCTATCAGCATAACCCTCTATTCCCTTCTCCCTCATGTGCTTGTCTAGCCTCCCCTTAAATGTATCGATACTATTCGCTTCAACCACTCCCTGTGGTAGCGAGTTCCACATTCTCACCACTCTCTGGGTAAAGAAGTTTCTTCTGAATTCCCGATTGGATTTCTTGGTGACTATCTTATATTGATGGCCTCTAGTTATGCTCTTCCCCACAAGTGGAAACATTCTCTCTGTATCCACTCTATCAAAACCTTCCATAATTTTAAAGACCTCTATTCGGTCACCCCGCAGCCTTCTCTTTTCAAGATCAGTATTGCTCAGTACAATAACAGGTTTACCCACCTAACCAACTGACTATAATAACCAATAATCTTGAATGCCTTTAATAATCAATATTCTTTAAAAAGAAGTTAAATCAAATAAGTTATGAGCTGATAATATCTGCCGTTTCAGTTTAATTGCTTGCTCTGATATCCGAATCCTAGGAGGATCATTGGGCAGTGGGAACTCGAACAATAAGAACATTGTTTGTCCCGAGTCGAGTTCCCACCTTTCAATGTCGTAAAGGGAGGAATTTCCCCAGGAATCCTGGAAACTCTACTCACCCCAACATCTCCCCTTATTGTGGGGGGAGGGGAGGGGTGGGGCAAGCAGATGAGACACCCACCGTCCACTAACCACGCCCCCCCCCCCCCGCCCAGACCGGAGACCGGAATTTAAAGGTCTGGTCGAAATAAGGTGGAATCCTGGCAGAACCAGAACCAGGACCCGGTCCCCGCCCGAGGGCGTAACTCATACTGACGCTCCCTCTAGCCCCAGGATTTTCAGGGCCAAAGTGTTTGGAATTATCTCCTTACCCCCATTGGTTCCATGGTGTGATACTGTTGACATTTGCCCCTCCCATTGCCCCACCATGTGCTACCACTCAGATTTACCCCCATTGCCCCGCGATGTGGTTTTACTTACATCTGTCACCATGGACAGGTCGATGATGAAACAGACCAAACAACAAACAGCAACAACCACCTCTCGGCGGAGCCCCCCATAGACTGAGGTGGGGAACAGGTCCATGATCCCAGTGATGAATCCCTCCACTCCCACAAACTGCAAACAAGGAAAACCAAATTAACCAACAGCTGAATGAGTCACACAGCACAGCAGGAGGCCATTCGGCCCATCGTGCCTATACTAGCTCCTTGAAAGAGCTCTCCAAACGGTTCAAACAGAAGGCCCACCACCACCATCTCAGGCCAACTAGGGATCGGCAATAAATGCCGGCCTTGCCAGCGACGCCCACATCCCGAGAAATTATAAAAAGATATTTTGCAATGGAGCTAACCACGTACCTGACTGTCCAACCCGAGAACCAGCAGCATGAAGAAAAACAGAGCGGCCCAGAGTGGGGCGACTGGCATCAGGGTCACTGCCTTTGGGTAGGCAATGAATGCCAGGCCAGGTCCTAGAGGAGGAAAATAAGAGTCCCTGTTAGTCAGACTGTCTTATCTAACATCCACTCTAGTCCCCTGCACTTATACTCAGCATTCCCTCTCAGCTGCCCAGCCGTGTGACCCCGCAGCCCGGAACCGACTCTTCAAATGTTAACTTACCCGCTTGCGCGAAACTGTGAAAGGGCCGTGTAATGATCAATAACATGTCATTCTATAGTGGACACTAGGTGGAGCCATAGAGCTGTGTAGAGCTGTATGTCTTATATAAGATTACATTACCCACGATGCACTAGGCTACCCAGAAGGCAGTAGTCAAGATGGAAACCTCTAGAATGATGCTGTAGAAGTCCTCATGTACTGAAGTCCTCATATACTAAATAAAGTGACTAGCTTAGAAGCTAGCAGTTCATAATAAGAATGTCTATTTATTAATGAACATAACATGGTACCAGGATTGGTAAGATCTGCTGAATATTGTGCAACACGACATGGAGAATTTGAAGCCACCAGAGCGTTTGAAACTCACAGGAAATGTCGACTACAATTGGCAGACTTTTAAACAACAATTCGAACTCTACATTGCTGCCATTGGGTACGGTACGAAGCCAGACGCAAGGAAAATAGCGTTGCTGCTCACGGTTGCAGGCCCACAGGTGATAGAGGTATTTAATACATTTGTATTTAATCCAGAGGAGAACAGAGAAAAATTAGACGATGTGCTAAAGAAGTTTGATACACATTGTTCTCCCAAAAAGAATGAAACCTATGAGAGGTACATCTTCCATTCTCGGACACAGCAGCAAAATGAGACTTTTGATAGCTTTTTGACTGATCTGAAACTGAAAGCACAGACATGTAATTTCTCTGAGCTGAAAGCATCCATAATTCGTGACCAGATTGTGTTTGGTATTCATGGTAAAAAAAAGTCAGGGAACGTCTGTTGAGAGAAACCGAACTAACATTGGAAATTGCTGTGAAAATATGCCAAGCTAGCGAGCTAGCTCGAAAGCACGCGAAGACTTTCAGTGAAATCAATAATGATGCGGTTGTAATGAGTGATAATGCTGCTGTCGGTGCTGTGTCCTGCAAGGGGAAGAAACATGGGCAAAACAGAAGTGAAAAGCAATCGGAGGAAGGAATTTTTAATTGTAAACGCTGTGGTTACAAACACCAGTTAAAACAATGTCCAGCGTTTGAAAAAATGTGCACAAAATGTCATGGAAAGAATCACTTTGCCAAACAATGCTTTTCAAAAGTAAAAACTAAGAAAGGGCAACGAGTTAATGTAATTGAGGACACTGATTTAAGTGAGACATGTTTTGTAGGAATGGTGTCGTGACAATATCAAAAAGGATACAGAAAATGTGCAGCCCTCAGGAATAAACAATGCTGAACATAACGTCAACGCAGTAAAAGAGGACAAATGGATGATCCCACTACAGGTAAATGGAGCATTAGTTACATTGAAACTAGACACTGGGGCAAAAGCAAACTTAATCAGTATGAGTGACATTAAAAATATGAAAGAAAAGCCCAAAATACAGAAAAAGTCAGTACTACTGAAGGACTATAATGGACAGAAAATAGATAGCTTAGGTGTATGCAGACTTAAAGTGACAGTCAAAGACAAAGTGCATCATCTCATGTTTTCTGTTGTGCTGAAGGACTTGATTCACTACTGGGTGACAAAGCTTGTGAAGACTTAGAACTGGTCAAGAGAGTCTACCGTATAAACTGTGCCATAAACAGACCAGATGACTCAGTGGATTCTGTAGTAAATAATTTCCAGGATGTGTTCAAAGGATTTGGAGTTCTACCATTCACATACAAGATCCAGCTAAAGGAGGATGCTCAGCCAGTGGTACATGCTCCACGAAGAGTTCCAGCACCCCTGTGTGACCGGCTCAAGAAAGAACTGGACAGAATGACCACACTAGGAGTCATCAGGAAAGTCGAAGAGCCAACAGACTGGGTTAACTCCATGGTATGTGTAAAGAAAAAGAACAATGATCTAAGAATATGCATGGATCCAAAGGACTTAAATGCAAACATAAAACGTGAACACTACCAGATTCCCAAGCGAGAAGAAATCACCAGTGAAATGTCAGGTGCCAGATACTTTACAAAGCTAGATGCCTCACAAGGATTTTGGCAACTGAAACTGGATGAAGAGAGCACCAAATACTATACCTTCAACACACCATTTGGCAGGTATTTTTTTCCTCAGAATGCCTTTCGGGATAATATCTGCATCTGAAATCTTTCATAGAGCGACATTGAAGGTCTGGAAGGAGTCCGGGTCTATGTTGATGACATTATCATCTGGGGCTCCACACTAAAAACACAAGAGACTATACAAGAGCAGATCGATGACAATGCCGCAACTGCATCTTGTCAATCACCACCAGGACGATCTCATGAAGACACATCAGACTTACCCGTGTTAAGAAGATCCACACGTGTAGTAAAAAAGCCTGATAGACTTAATCTTTGAGTACAAAGAAAAAACTATATTGAAAATGCATTGACTGTTGTGAAAATGTTTGTTTATAGAGCACTAGCAAAAGTGTTACTGATATCATCTTTATCGTTTTTCTTGAAAGTTAATTGATGTTGATTGATATTGATTTTGTTTAACCTCAAAGAAAGGGGGATGTAATGATCAATAACATGTCATTCTATAGTGGACACTAGGTGGAGCCGTAGAGCTGCATAGAGCTGTATATTGCTGTATGTCTATATATATATATATATAAGACTACATTACCCACGATGCACTAGGCTACCCAGAAGGCAGTAGTCAAGAAGGAAACCTCTAGAATGATGCTGTAGAAGTCCTCATGTACTGAAGTCCTCATATACTAAATAAAGTGACTAGCTTAGAAGCTAGCAGTTCATAATAAGAATGTCTATTTATTAATGAACATAACAGGCCGCGCGCCCCAAAAAATAATTAGGGGGAACATTGCCCAATCCACTGGCCTAAAAGTAGGAAATGAAGAAGGTCTGGAGCCTAGAAAATGGCCCTTGTTTTGAATTGTTAAATGGCTGCATTGTTGGAATTGTGAGTCTATTGAACGTATTAAAGGAAGGAGTGTCGCCATAGGTGAGTGGGCAGAGTTTGTATCAGCGATCCTTTAAAACAGAAGGCCGAGGCCCACAGTCTGAGCAGGCAGACAGCGGCCAAGGACTCCACACTGATTGGTTAATCCCCATAAGGGGGTTATGGGACGGGGGTCATGGGGAGGGGGAGGGGGGCTATAGGGGGGATGGCCGAGGCCACGACCCCATGAGGGGCCTGACAGAGAAGGAAGAACAGCCTTTAACAGATCAACACCACTACAGGTCAGCTCAGAGCAGGACAGACCGGGTGCACTCTCCTCACATCCTGCCTTTCAGTCTGATGGGGAGTCCAGCTATTGCGGTGAGGATGTCCCATCCTCCCTGACAGATCCAGCATATCATTACCAGGAAATGATGGAATCACAGAGGAGGAATTCCTTCACCCAGAGAGTGGTGAACCTGTGGAATTCTCTACCACACAGGGCAGTTGAGGCCAATTCATTAATTAAATATATTCAAGAAGGAGTTAGATATATTTCTTAAGGCTAAAGGGATCAAGGGATATGGGGAGAAGGCAGGGACCGGGTACTGAGTTTGGATGATCAGCCATGATCTCATTAAATGGCGGAAGAGGCTCGAGGGGCCGAATGGCCTACTCCTGCTCCTATCTTCTATGTTTCTATGTAATCTTACAGCACAGGAGGAGGCCATTCGGCCCATCGTGCCTGTGCCGGCTCTTTGAAAGAGCTCTCCAATTAGTCCCACTCCCCCTGCTCTTTCCCCACAGCCCTGCAAATTTCTCCTTTTCAAGTATTTATCCAATTCCCTTTTGAAAGTTTCTATTGAATCTGCTTCCACCGCCCTTTCAGGCAGCGCATTCCAGATCACAACAACTCGCTGCGTAAAAAAACATTCTCCTCATCCCCCCTCTGGTTCTTTTGACAATTCTCTTCACTCTGTGTCCTCTGGTTACCGACCCTCCTGCCCCTGGGAACAGTTTCTCCTGATTTACTCCATCAGAACCCCTTGTAATTAAATCTCCTGATCGATTGATTCAGTTGTCTGCTATAAATGAAGGAATGCTAAACCCTGAAAGCAAGAAATAACCAGAGTGGAACAAGTCCCTAAAACACACCCTTGGACAGAAACTCGAGGGGACTTCAATGTCAGACCATCAAAGGTCAAAGGATTAAATCCTCGACCTCATGGCCCCAGTGCTCAAAGGGATTCCGGGATGGGGAATCAAGGTTACAGTGATGGAGGCACCACCTCAGGCTGTGGTCCCTTCAAATGCAGCTCCCCACATAGAAGGTTGAGCACAGGAAGAGGCCATTCGGCCCCACTGGTCCGTGCCGGTGTTTCTGCTCCACACCAGCCTCCTCCCACCCTCTTCATCTCACCCTATCACCAGATCCTTCTCTTCCTTTCTCTCTCATGTGTTTATCCAGCTTCTCCAGTTGGGTATCACGATGAGGATCGGGACTGTCTTTCCGGATGCTTGAGTTAAAATGGGTCGAATGTTCCTTCCCAGTTTCTGTCGCTCTTTATTTAGCGTACAGCAGATATTTGTCGGATGAATGAATTCTCACCGGATTCTGCCACCTTTGAGATGTCCACACCTTGTTCGGACGCCATGAACCCGAGCACGGAAAACACAACAAACCCCGAGAAGAAGCTGGTGGTGCTGTTAATCAGAGCCAAGAGGTAAGCATCTCTGTAAGTAAAACACGGAGAGAGAGGGCGAGTTATAGCACATTCCCATCAGCCCATCAGGCCAAAGCACAAATAACGCTCCAAACACTGTTTTAAATACTTAACCCAGTGAAGCACAGGAACTCCCCCCCATCAGTACAAAACCTCCTTAATATAGAACCATCGGCTCCTCCAAACTTCACCACAACCCAAGTCAAAAATCAGAAGTGAAGACATTACCGGTTTACATCTGGTGGCAGAACAGTCTGTGGAGACACCCAGGAACACATACTCATTGGATGCAAAGGCGCTGGACAGTCAAGGACACGGGAAGGATTGGATACATACAAGAGCAAATTATTAACAGACAGATCATTGATACTGACAAAGAGACCCGTCAACTGCTGAAAGCAAGGCAGCGACGAACAGAGGCACCAAAACACTCCGGGCAAAATGGAATTCTGTTAGATGCGGCTGGTTTCTACAGAACTGGCTACTGTAGGGGCACCAACACTACTGAAGTGATATTGATGGAAGGCCATGTTGTCACTCTGCCGAGGGACAGCTGAACTAGCGATGAAGAGTCACGGTAAAAGAATTCCACCTGGACCAGGACTCGATCTCGCTGGGTAGCAAACACCATCACTAACATGGACGTCATGCCTGTTGTCATTGGGAAAGAGAGGTGGAGATTTCTCCCGATGGTCCTAACTCCCTACTGGAACAAACCCGCCTACAGGTAACTCCCTACTGGCTCATGGGCTGAGTGTGCGATCTCCCAGTATTGAAACTCACTTCATTCCAGATTCTGATTGGACAGTCAGTGTCCACTAGAAGCAAAGGGAGGAACAGAAGAAAGTTTACATTAAAAACAAAATACTGCTCAAATCACTTAATAACTCGGCACATACAGTTGATCCCAGTCAATAACTCCTGACCTCACCATATCCTCAAGCCATGAGCAGCTAAAGGAAGAGTAAACCTTTTCAGAATTGTGTTGTCAGTAAAGATTACTATTAAATGGACAGATCCTACCCGATCCAAACTTAAACAACCTAAATCATCAACTCTACATATGAGCGAGTGATTGCTGCTCTCCTATAGGCTGAGCACAGACCCAGGGCAGAGCTGGACCGTGGGTCGGTACAGACTGGCTATTCAGTCATTCAGACCACATTAACTCCAGGAGTAAATCTGATTAAAGCACGTTGGATAAGCTTGGTGCTTGGGCTGCTCATTATTGCTTTGTGTCACAAAACCTGGGGTCAGCCCTCAGGGGGAGGTGATTGAACGAGAGCGAGAAATTGCAAACACAACACAATATAGTGTAGAGGCTAAGAGTGAGATGTGGCAAAACTGCTTAGGTCTCACCGGCAGAGAGACGGGGTCTCACCGGCAGAGAGACGGGGTCTCACCGGCAGAGAGACGGGGTCTCACCGGCAGAGAGACGGGGTCTCACCGGCAGAGAGACGGGGTGGAAGGTTGTGAACTGTTTGAAGGTGCAGTGTTGCCCCAATAGACTCACTGAGCAAGTCTGTATAAGGACATGTGCTGACATGATCTTCAATGGCATGCGATGAATCTTCCTGAATGATTTAAGTATGTAAGGGTAGAGTGAATTCCTTGATGCTGCCTGAAATTTCAGAAAGACCACAAGCTTCTCCAAAGGCCATCCTGCAATTCGGAAGAGGTAGAGACTAACTGGGGCAGTGGGCTTTATTCTTTGGGTTAGAGAGTGCCAGGCATTGAGGTTCACAGAAGGTTTAGAGGCCTTGGAAACTGCGGAGTTACTGATGGCGGGTTGTGTGCGATGATCCTATAGAAACATTGGTGCAAGGTAGTTCACTTTCCACATTTATTTACGGCCTAGCAGATCAGCAGTGGATGAGGTCTGAGGTTGGACAAAGAGTTTGTTTTCTATGCAAAGCAGTCTGGTGGACCATCTAATGTTGGTCAAACTCCAGGTGTTGAGCTAACAGGTGAATGGCAGCAATGTCACTGTCCGCAGATTCTCAATATCGACAAAGGTGATATCAACTAGCCAACTCATGGTGGTACTCCAGCACCAAGTTTAATACCAACTAAAAGGACCTTTGTGGGGCAAGACTGGACATTCGCAATGTTGGCCGAGCGGTCATTTTGTGTAACGACATTGGGCCAAGGGCTCTTGTAGAAGATGCAATACCAGCACTGGGCAAACTCCACTCAGTCCCCAGGAGGCTCATCATCAAGGTATACCTTGCTGTGCACGGGAACTGACCCTTCTATAAGTTAAACATTGGGCACACACTCCCGGCTGTTAGCATTGAGTTGGGAGGCTAGGATTAGTGAGATGTGTGAAGTGTCAAATAGGAAAGGAGAGAGCTACCAACTCTTCAGCTGGGCATCTACGATTAGCTAGTAAAATAAATCAATGTAAGTGTTGCAGCTATTAATGTTAATGTCAACTTTGGGCAGAATTTGGTTAATTTGTACAATGAGGCAAGGAAGTCTTGCAGCCATTTATTGGGTGAATCGATCGCAATTAATTTGTGACAAAGTGGCCTTTGCCAGTGACTCAACATGCACGGCCTAGTTTTTTTTAAATTATTCATTCTCAGGATGTGGGCGTCGCTGGCAAAGCCGGCATTTATTGTCCATCCCTAATTGTCCTGGGAAGGTGGTGGTGAGCCGCCTTCTTAAACCACTGGTGTGGGAGTGTGATGCTCTGTCACTACAGAGGGCAGTTAAGAGTCGACCACATGGGACTGGAGCCACCTATAGGCCCAGACCGGGTGAGGATGGCAGGTTTCCTTCCCTGAAGGACATCAGTGACCCAGTTGGGTTTTTACGACAATCTGCGGATTCATGGTCACTTTTATTAAGAGTTTTTTTAAAAACTGACACAAATTCTCAAACGAACACCAGTGTGGTACTACATCATACTGAGCAGAGAGGTGCTGAGGTGAGCAGGAAGGATGCTGGACTTAGCCCCATTGCCCCTGGGCTGTTCCTGGTTGGTATCTAGTGACCACCCCACCTTTGTGGACATCAAACAGTGACAGAATTGGACTCAGCTTCAACAATCGCAGTTCATATCGGGCAACGTTCAGTGCCCGCCTCTCACACAAAGAGTGGCCCCTTGGGTGAATTACCAGAGGGTGGGCGAGGAGGGTCAGAAATTGAAGGGAAATTGCAGAGAAATGTGCACAATCACTGAAGCAGTAATGGAACTTGTCATGGGGCAAGGAAACCAGGTGGGTTCATGGGCATTCTGATCATGATTGAGTTACCAGGTAGACGGCTAAACTGAGGAAAAATAGCTCGTAATAATTGGTTAATTAGACAATCAGCGTTCATGCATGTTAAACGTGGGGCGGGTTGGAGAGTACTCGGGGCTGTTACTGTGTGGTGTCATGACTAAAGCTTTGTTTCACTGACAGTCTCCTGCCCCGCCTCAGTTACTTGGGAAAGCCTCTCAGGAATTAGACTGCATTGTAGTTGGAGCCAATGAAATCAATCCTAGATGGAGTGAACCTTAACTGAACCAATAAAGGTTCACTATTTCCAATGATGGTCCAATCAGGAAAAAAATCCCTCTTCAAGGAATTGGACAGCCGCGTTCTGAGAAGGAGACCGGGCCCTAGATTCTATTTCGCATTATTGGGATAAAGAGAAGTTCTCTGGGAAAACCATACTGAATCTTCTTGGCCACACCTAAACAAGAGTTGTTATTCATCATATAAATGGCCCGGAAACTAACAACAGCCTGAGAAAGGAAGGGAAGAGGCGAAGTCGGATTCGGATATGAAGAGGTAGCTGAAAACTGAAGGTGAAACTTCTTGAGCCTGTACTGCTTGGGAAAGATTGGGAAGTGGGTGGGAAGGAAGGAAGGGGAAGTGGGTGGGAAGGAAGGAAGGAAGGGGAAGTGGGTGGGAAGGAAGGAAGGGAAAGTGGGTGGGAAGGAAGGAAGGGGAAGTGGGCGGGAAGGAAGGAAGGGGAAGTGGGTGGGAAGGAAGGGGAAGTGGGTGGGAAGGAAGGGGAAGTGGGTGGGTGGGAAGGAAGGGGAAGTGGGTGGGAAGGAAAGAAGGGGAAGTGGGCGGGAAGGAAGGGGAAGTGGGTGGGAAGGAAGGGGAAGTGGGTGGGAAGGAAAGAAGGGGAAGTGGGTGGGAAGGAAGGGGAAGTGGGTGGGAAGGAAGGGGAAGTGGGTGGGAAGGAAAGAAGGGGAAGTGGGCGGGAAGGAAGGGGAAGTGGGTGGGAAGGAAGGGGAAGTGGGCGGGAAGGAAGGGGAAGTGGGTGGGAAGGAAGGGGAAGTGGGTGGGAAGGAAGGGGAAGTGGGTGGGAAGGAAGGGGAAGTGGGTGGGAAGGAAAGAAGGGGAAGTGGGTGGGAAGGAAGGGGAAGTGGGTGGGAAGGAAGGGGAAGTGGGTGGGAAGGAAGGGGAAGTGGGTGGGAAGGAAAGAAGGGGAAGTGGGTGGGAAGGAAGGGGAAGTGGGAAGGAAGGGGAAGTGGGTGGGAAGGAAGGGGAAGTGGGTGGGAAGGAAGGGGAAGTGGGTGGGAAGGATGAGGAAGTGGGTGGGAAGGAAGGGGAAGTGGGTGGGAAGGATGAGGAAGTGGGTGGGAAGACCAGTCCTTCTTCTACCACCTCATAAGCTTACCTGCAGGTGAAGAGCATGTTCCTCAAACCCCAGTCTATTTCGTATACACTAGAACTTAGCTATAAAAAGGCTAGAAAAGCACAACAGTTGGTAGGTCGATAACATCAGACTTGTGAAGGTCTATAAGAGGGCCGAAAGGTCATACCTTATTATCAATCATGGCCACCCCTTCAATCTCTGGAACTGGAGGAAGAGAGCCAGGAAGATACAAGGGACAAGCTGGCATCTATTGTAGCCAAGCACCTGTATAACTGCAGTATGCTCTCCTGCTCCGAGTAACTGACAACCTCAATCGTGTGAAGGAGCAGAACCCAACAGGAAAGCATGACACATCAAGACCTGTGTCCTGAACAGGTCTATAACCACAGATAAGATTGACCTGGCTTTCTCGTACTGAAGCGACAATCAATGATTACCACGACACGATATCAGCAATGACATACCTGGGGAGTGTGCGTCACCAGTCAGGGGGATTACACCAGGGCTCTCCCAAGAGACAGTAACAGGACCACAGAAAGTAAGCTTAATGCAAATGAAGGGGGAAGGAAGGTGGCCCTAGCACCAGAGTGCCAGAGCATGGTATGTGCCGAATGAGGGAGTGCCCGCTTAATCCATTGTGTAGGGTTGGGTAAATCAGCAGTAACCTCCAAATGGGTTGTCATAGATAGAAGCATTTGCGGACGTGTTCATGGGCTAGTGTGAGCCTAGCTGTTGGTATTGAAATCTAAAGGCTGTGGGAGAAGTTTCACCGTAAAGTTTCAAACATCACTTAGTGTAAAGCTTGGAATCACTCACTCCCAGCACAGGGAGGAATGATCCACAAACAACTAATTCCTTACAAGTCCTCAGTTTTTTGTTCTTGTAAATAAACAGCCAAATTTCCCCCCCTGTCCTTCCCCCCAGTTTTTACGCAGCGAGTTGTTGTGATCTGGAACGCGCTGCCTGAAAGGGCGGTGGAAGCAGATTCAATGGTAACTTTCAAAAGGGAATTGGATAAACAGTTGAAGGGAAACATTCACAGGGCTGTGGGGAAAGAGCAGGGGTAGAGTGGCACTAATTGGAAGCTCGTTCAAAGAGCCGGCACAGGCACGATGGGCCGAATGGCCTCCGTCTGTGTTATTAATTACAAAATAATGTTATCAGCTGCCTGTCACTCACTCTACGAATAGATGGCAATTGGTGCTGTACCAGTATTGGTGAGGTGTGTGCGTGGTGGGTGAGTGAGCAAAGCCCTTGCTTAGTGCGGTCCTCCCTGGTCTAGGCTAGTCCAGCTGGCCCACATGTGCTGTCGCAATTTGCCCGCAATGTCGCTGATGAATTGCGCCATAACTTAGGTGGCGGGGCCTAGCTATGTTGCCAGCCTTAGGCCGCTGGCCTTCGCTATTGGGAGACCTGGGATCAAGCCCAGGCCCGCTTTCTGTCTGTGGTCACTGTTAATGGTCAACATTGCTCAGGCCAGCCATGCTCAGGCCCTGGCAGGCGCGGTCAGACGAGATGCACATGTCCTCATTTTTTTTTTAGTAGTAGTCATCTGGTTTAAGGTGGTGTAGAATAGTGAGCACTCCCTGGTACTTTATCAATAAACTCGCACCAGGTACATGTGGCAGTGACTGACAGTTACAGCAGAGATACCTGGCCCTTCTCTACCCATGAGTAAAAGGTCGTTACCCATGCGTGCTTTCGTTTTTCTTCTTTCTCTCTGTACTGGCCAATTCTCCCCTCCTAAGGACGTTGACGCCCTCCCCGCCCCGCACCCCCCCTTTGATGGGGTTCAGTTCCACAGGTGCCGATTGCCCTCCGGTATCTCCACCCTTGACACCCGGGCCGCTGCCCCCAGCAGACCCAGGTTCCAGCCTGGCCATCTTTTAGCGGCTCGGAGGAGGGTGCGGCACCGACGTGTGCTTGAAGAGGTGCGCGGGGGGTTCTGAAGGCCGCGTCCTCTGCCCATCCAAACCGCCGCTGTGTTAATCCCTGCCTCGCGGGTTCTCGTGATCTTCAGCTTCCCACTCGTCGATACCGGAGACTGGATTCCACCCGGCTTTCGGTGCGGGCCGATGTTCACAGGAGCGATCCGCCCCCCCGAACCCCCCGCCCACCCCCCACAACACTACAGGCCAGGTATCTGTAGCTGTCAATCACTAGTTTATCGCATTGTCCAGGTTGGGGGGTGGTTTGGCGTGAGAGGGGGTGGCGGGACGGCAAAGGTCACGACCATAAGTGGGTGACGGACCCCGTCAGTTGGCTGGTCGGGGGCTCAGAAGTTTACCAGAGGTCACTCCGTGAATGGCGCACATCACAGATAAAAGAATGGAACTGTTGACACCAGAGGGAAGCGTCCCTTCCTTCAACAGCCTCCCTTCCACTTGTGAAAATACCCAAAAATGGTTGTTTGGAGAAAGAAAAAGTACGGAAATGAATAAAGTGTATCTCCTGCATCGCCGGGTTACCTGTAGCAGTTGTTGTGAAAACGATTGTAGCTGCCTAGTGCTGTTAGTGCTCCTAATCCAATCGCATATGAGAAAAAGATCTGGGTTCCTGCATCAATCCAAACCTTCAAGAGAAATCAAGTAAAATAAAACATTCTATAAAGGCAGCAGCAGAATGCTCGGAGTCAATGGGAGGACGATCCGTGGGTGGAAAGGTTCAAGTTACAGAAACCTAAAGAATCCAACAACAACAACAACAACACAACAACGGGGTTTTTTTCCGACGAACTCGATTAAATTAGAATGTCGAAGCTTTGCTCCAAGTTACTCCCTCAGAGCTTGGGTCTCCACAACTCCACCAATCGGGAACTGGCCAACAGGATAAGAACAACAGAGAAAAGCCTTGCGCCCAGTCCAACATCTTACGGAAAATTCTCCGAGAATCGGAAGAGGGTGGGGGGAGAAAAAAACAAAAAACAGGTAACTCGAGGGGGAAGGAACGGAATGATCCATCTTTTACCTGAGCTTCGGCAAGCTTGGACCAATCAGGTTTCAGGTAGTAGATGATGCCGTCCAAAGCTCCCGGAAGGGAGACTCCATGAGCCAGGAGAATGATCAGGACAAGGTACGGGAATAGGGCAGTGAAGTAGACAACCTACAGAGGGAGAGAGGGAGAGAGGGGTGTCATTCCAATTGACCTTCAAAAACAGAAGAACGTTTAGAAACAAGATCTGACCATAGTCCCAACAAACCTGTCCCATTTGTGATAGGGCCACTTCTCAACTACTTACCATTTCCCACAGAGGAAATTGTTTCTCTGTATCTATCCTATCGCATCCTTCTATCAATTTAAATATCCAATTAGATCACAGCTCAAACTTAAGGATATACAAGCCAGGTTTCTGCAACCTGATCTCCCCGATTAGACTGGGTGGGATATTAAAGGGTACGGGGAGTGAGGGGGAGAGTGGGATTAGACTGGGTGGGATATTAAAGGGTACGGGGAGTGAGGGGGAGAGTGGGATTAGACTGGGTGGGATATTAAAGGGTACGGGGAGTGAGGGGGAGAGTGGGATTAGACTGGGTGGGATATTAAAGGGTACTAGGAGTGAGGGGGAGAGTGGGATTAGACTGGGTGGGATATTAAAGGGTACGAGGAGTGAGGGGGAGAGTGGGATTAGACTGGGTGGGATATTAAAGGGTACGAGGAGTGAGGGGGAGAGTGGGATTAGACTGGGTGGGATATTAAAGGGTGTGGGGAGTGCGGGGGAGAATGGGATTAGACTGGGTGGGATATTAAAGGGTGTGGGGAGTGCGGGGGAGAATGGGATTAGACTGGGCGGGATATTAAAGGGTGTGGGGAGAGTGGGATTAGACTGGGTGGGATATTAAAGGGTGCGGAGAGTGAGGGGGAGAGTGGGATTAGACTGGGTGGGATATTAATGGGTGTGGGGAGTGAGGGGGAGAGTGGGATTAGACTGGGTGGGATATTAATGGGTGTGCGGAGTGAGGGGGAGAGTGGGATTAGACTGGGTGGGATATTAATGGGTGTGGGTGTGAGGGGGAGAGTGGGATTAGACTGGGTGGGATATTAAAGGGTGCGGAGAGTGAGGGGGAGAGTGGGATTAGACTGGGTGGGATATTAATGGGTGTGGGGAGTGAGGGGGAGAGTGGGATTAGACTGGGTGGGATATTAATGGGTGTGGGGAGTGAGGGGGAGAGTGGGATTAGACTGGGTGGGATATTAATGGGTGTGCGGAGTGAGGGGGAGAGTGGGATTAGACTGGGTGGGATATTAATGGGTGTGGGTGTGAGGGGGAGAGTGGGATTAGACTGGGTGGGATATTAAAGGGTGCGGAGAGTGAGGGGGAGAGTGGGATTAGACTGGGTGGGATATTAATGGGTGTGGGGAGTGAGGGGGAGAGTGGGATTAGACTGGGTGGGATATTAATGGGTGTGGGGAGTGAGGGGGAGAGTGGGATTAGACTGGGTGGGATATTAATGGGTGTGGGGAGTGAGGGGGAGAGTGGGATTAGACTGGGTGGGATATTAATGGGTGTGGGGAGTGAGGGGGAGAGTGGGATTAGACTGGGTGGGATATTAATGGGTGTGGGTGTGAGGGGGAGAGTGGGATTAGACTGGGTGGGATATTAATGGGTGTGGGGAGTGAGGGGGAGAGTGGGATTAGACTGGGTGGGATATTAATGGGTGTGCGGAGTGAGGGGGAAGAGTGGGATTAGGCTGGGTGGGATATTAATGGGTGTGGGTGTGAGGGGGAGAGTGGGATTAGACTGGGTGGGATATTAAAGGGTGCGGAGAGTGAGGGGGAGAGTGGGATTAGACTGGGTGGGATATTAATGGGTGTGGGGAGTGAGGGGGAGAGTGGGATTAGACTGGGTGGGATATTAATGGGTGTGGGGAGTGAGGGGGAGAGTGGGATTAGACTGGGTGGGATATTAATGGGTGTGGG
This sequence comes from Somniosus microcephalus, assembly GCF_052327205.1. NCBI lineage: Eukaryota > Metazoa > Chordata > Chondrichthyes > Squaliformes > Somniosidae > Somniosus > Somniosus microcephalus. Next base: position 236,612,534 of record NC_140997.1, on the reverse strand, counting down.
GAGTGAGGGGGAGAGTGGGATTAGACTGGGTGGGATATTAATGGGTGTGGGTGTGAGGGGGAGAGTGGGATTAGACTGGGTGGGATATTAAAGGGTACGGGGAGTGAGGGGGAGAGTGGGATTAGACTGGGTGGGATATTAATGGGTGTGGGGAGTGAGGGGGAGAGTGGGATTAGACTGGGTGGGATATTAATAGGTGTGGGTGTGAGGGGGAGAGTGGGATTAGACTGGGTGGGATATTAAAGGGTACGGGGAGTGAGGGGGAGAGTGGGATTAGACTGGGTGGGATATTAATGGGTGTGGGGAGTGAGGGGGAGAGTGGGATTAGACTGGGTGGGATATTAATGGGTGTGGGTGTGAGGGGGAGAGTGGGATTAGACTGGGTGGGATATTAAAGGGTACGGGGAGTGAGGGGGAGAGTGGGATTAGACTGGGTGGGATATTAATGGGTGTGGGGAGTGAGGGGGAGAGTGGGATTAGACTGGGTGGGATATTAATGGGTGTGGGTGTGAGGGGGAGAGTGGGATTAGACTGGGTGGGATATTAAAGGGTTTCAGTTCCAGGAGATGTGTCGGGATTTAGTCCCATTAGTTTCTCCAGTACTATTTCTTTGCTAATAATAATTTCTTTAAGTTCCTCATTCTCAAAAGACCATTGGTTCCCCACTATTTCTGGAATGTTGTGAGGAAGATGTTAATAAATTTACAGAAGTGTGAGATGTTACATTTTGTTAGGAAGAATAAGGAGGCCACGTACTCCTTGGAAAATAAGGTAGAAAGACTTGCAATTATATTGCGCATTTCACCAGCTCAGGATGTCCCAAAATGCTTTACAGCCAATTAAGTACAGTCACTGTTGTAATGTAGGAAACACGGCAGCCAATTTGTGCACAGCAAGCTCCCACAAACAGCATGTGATAAATGTAAGAAGTCACACAACACCAGGTTATAGTCCAACAGCTTTGTTTGAAATCACAAGCTTTCGGAGCGCTGCTCCTTCGTCAGGCGAAGTGAAGAGATGCATATAGACACAGCATATATAGTCAGAGAACACTGCCAGATGCTTACAGGTAATCTTTCTAACTGCCCTTTATCACACCTCGGCAGAGAGATAATCACAGCAATCAAAGGTGTGAATGGTGTCCAAACAGGTCAGTCAGGAAAACATTACATCAAAGAACAATGAGGTGGGGTCACAAGGGGTCAAATGTTGCAGATGCTGGGGTCTGTATGAAAAGCAAAAAAACAATTAAAAAAAAAAAAAAAATTCTGGAAATCACAGCAGGTCCGGCCGCATCTGTGTAGAGAGAACAAGCCAACGACGACTTGAGTCTGGATGACCCTACATCAGGTGGGGTTACATGTAGCATGACATGAACCCAAGATCCCGGTTGAGGCCATCCTCATGAGTGCGGAACTTGGCTATCAGTTTCTGCTCGACGATTTTGCGTTGTGTGTCTCGAAGGCCGCCTTGGAGAATGCTTACCCGAAGATTGGAGGCTGAATGTCCTTGACTGCTGAAGTGTTCCCCGACTGGGAGGGAACACTCCTGCCTGGCGATTGTTGTGCGGTGTCCGTTCATCCGTTGTCGCAGTGTCTGCATGGTCTCGCCGATGTACCATGCTCCGGGCATCCTTTCCTGCAATGTATGAGGTAGACAACGTTGGCCGAGTCACATGAGTATGTACCATGTACCTGGTGGGTGGTGTCCTCACGTGTGATGATGGTATCTGTGTTGATGATCTGGCATGTCTTGCAGAGGTTGCCATGGCAGGGTTGTGTGGTGTCGTGGTCGCTGTTCTCCTGAAGGCGAGTAGTGGAGGCGTGGGGATGGCCTTAGCGAGGTGTTCATCGTCATCGATGACATGTTGAAGGCTGCGAAGAACATGGCGTAGTTTCTCCGCTCCGGGGAAGTACTGGACGACGAAGGGTACTCTGTTGGTTGTGTCCCGTGTTTGTCTTCTGAGGAGGTCTATGCGATTTTTCGCTGTGGCCCGTCGGAACTGTCGATCGGCGAGTTGAGCATCATATCTCGTTCTTACGAGGGTGTCTTTCAGCGTCTGTAGGTGTCCATCGCGTTCCTCCTCATCTGAGCAGATCCTGTGTCTTCGCAGGGCTTGTCCATAGGGGATGGCTTCTTTAACGTGGTTAGGGTGGAAGCTGGAGAAGTGGAGCATCGTGAGGTTGTCCGTGGGCTTGCGGTAGAGTGAAGTGCTGAAGTGTCCATCTTTGATGGAGATTCGTGTGTCCAAGAATGAAACCGATTCTGAGGAGTAGTCCATGGTGAGTTTGATGGTGGGATGGAACTTGTCGATGTTATTGTGTAGTCTTTTCAGTGATTCTTTGCCGTGGGTCTATAGGAAAAAAATGTTGTCGATGTATCTGGTGTATAGCGTTGGTTGGAGGTCCTGTGCTGCGAAGAAGTCTTGCTCGAACTTATGCATGAAGATGTTGGCGTATTGGAGTGCAAATTTGGTCCCCATGGCTGTTCCGTCTGTTTGGGTAAAGAACTGGTTGTCGAAAGTGAAGACGTTGTGGTCAAGGATGAAGCGGATGAGTTGTTGGATGGCGTCTGGAGATTGGCTGTTGTTGGTGTTGAGTACTGAGGCTGTCGCAGCGATGCCGTCATCGTGGGGGATACTGGTGTAGAGTGCTGAGAAGTCCATCGTGACGAGGAGTGTTCCTGGTTCAACTGGTCCGTGGGTGCGGAGTTTCTATAAGAAGTCTGTAGTGTCGCGACAGAAGCTGGGGGTTCAAACAGCCTTCAAACAGCCGCCTAACCTGAAACAGACCATCGTTCGCAGCAAATTACCCAGCTTTCAGAAGAACAGCAACCACGACACCACACAATCCTGCCACGGCAACCTCTGCAAGACATGCCAGATCATCAACACAGATACCATCATCACACGTGAGGACACCACCCACCAGGTACATGGTACATACTCATGTGACTCGGCCAACGTTGTCTACCTCATACGTTGCAGGAAAGGATGCCCCGGAGCATGGTACATCGGCGAGACCATGCAGACACTGCAACAACGGATGAACGGACACCGCACAACAATCGCCAGGCAGGAGTGTTCCATTCCAGTCGGGGAACACTTCAGCAGTTAAGGACATTCAGCCTCCGATCTTCGGGTAAGCATTCTCCAAGGCAGCCTTCGAGAAACACGACAACGCAAAATCGTTGAACAGAAACTGATAGCCAAGTTCCGCACTCATGAGGACGGCCTCAACCGGGATCTTGGGTTCATGTCACGCTACATGTAACCCCACCTGACGTAGGGTCATCCAGACTCGAGTCATCATTGGCTTGTTCTCTCTACACAGATGCGGCCAGACCTGCTGTGATTTCCAGCAAAAAAAAAATTTTTTTAATTGTTTTTTTGTTTTTCATACAGACCCCAGCATCTGCAACATTTGACCCCTTGTGACCCCACCTCATTGTTCTTTGATGTAATGTTTTCCTGACTGACCTGTTTCGACACCATTCACTCCTGTGATTGCTGTGATTATCTCTCTGCCGAGGTGTGATAAAGGGCAGTTAGAAAGATTACCTGTAAGCATCTGGCAGTATTCCCTGACTATATATGCTGTGTCTATATGCATCTCTCCACTTCACCTGATGAAGGAGCAGCGCTCCGAAAGCTTGTGATTTCAAACAAAGCTGTTGGACTATAACCTGGTGTTGTGTGACTTCTTACATTTGTCCAGCATAGTCCAACACCGGCATCTCCACATCATAGCATGTGATAATGATCAGATAATCTATTTTTGTTATGTTAATTGAGAGGTAAATATTTGCTCCTCTTGAAAATAGTGCCCTGGGATATTTTACGTCCACCTGAGAGGGCAACGTCTCAATCGAAAGACGGCACCTCCGACAGTGCTGCTCTCCCTCAGTACTGAACCTCCGACACTGAAGCACACCCTCAGTACTGCCCCTCCGACAGTACTGCACACCCTCAGCACTGCCCCACCGACAGTGAAGCATTCCCTCAGTACTGCCCCTCCGACAGTGCAGCTCTCCCTCAGTACTGCCCACCGAAAGTGCAGCACTCCCACAGTACTGCCCCCCAACAATGAAGCACTCCCTTAGTACTGCCCCTCCGACAGTGCAGCGCTCCCTCATTACTGATCCTCCGACAGTGCTGCGCTCCCACAGTACTGACCCTCCGACAGTGCAGCACTCCCTCAGTACTGCCCTTCAAACAGTGCAGCGCTCCCTGAGTACTGCCCCTCCGAAAGTGCAGTGCTCCCTCAGTACTGCCCATCTGACAGTGCAGCACTCCCTCAGAACTGCCCCTCCGACAGTGCAGCGCTCCCTCAGTACTGCCCCTCCGACAGTGCGGCGCTCCCTCAGTACTGCCCCTCCGACAGTGCGGTGCTCCCTCAGTGCTGAACTGGAGTGTGGGCCGATATTTTTGTGTTTCAGTCTCTGGGTGGAAGTCTGAACCCAGAACCTTCTGACTTGGAGGTGAAGGTCTTACTCACTGAGCCTCAGCAGGCACTGGGGTAGAGGAACCGAGCGATCTGGGGTACAGATTCACAAATCACTAAAAGTAGCGACGCAGGTTAATAACGCCATTTAAAAAAGCAAACCATTTCTAGAGCGCACTTGGAGCACTGCGCACAGTCTGGTCTCCATATTACAAAAGGGATTTCAAGGCACTGGAGAAGGTGCAAAAAAGATTTACTAGAATGATCCCAGAACTGAGAGGTTCTACCTATGAGGAAAGACTGAAAAGAGAAGGCTGAGGGGTGACATGATCGAGGTCTTTAAGATTATGAAAGTGTTCGATAGGGTAGACGTAGAGAAGATGTTTCCACTTGTGGGGGAGACCAGAACTAGGGGCCATAAATATAAGACAGTCACTGATAAATCCAATGGGGAATTCAGGAGAAACTTCTTTACCCAGAGAGTGGTGAGAATGTGGAACTCGCTACCACAGGGAGTGGTTGAGGCGAATCGCAGAGATACATTTAAGGGGAAGCTGGATAAACACATGAGGGAGAAAGGAATAGAAGGATATGGTGATGGGGTGAGATGAAGAGGGTGGGAGGAGGCTGGTGTGGAGCAGAAACACCGGCACGGAGCAGAGGGGCCGAATGGCTTGATTCTATGCTGTACACTCAGTGTAATGTAAGGCACGGCCAGCAATGGTGGAGCGATTAAAATGACGGATGTTCAAAAGGCCGGAATTGGAGGAGCGCAGAGATCTCGTTGGATTATAGAGCTGGAGGAGGTTACAGAGATAGGGAAGGGTGAGGCCATGGAGGGATTTGAACACAAAGATGAGAATTTTAAAATTGAAGCATTGCTTAACTGGGAGCCAATGTAGGTCAGCAAGCACAAGGGTGATGGGTGAACGGGACTGGGTGTGAGTTAGGACACGGGGCAGTGAGCACAGGGGGTGAGGGGTGAACGGGACTGGGTGTGAGTTAGGACACGGGGCAGTGAGCACGGGGGGTGATGGGTGAACGGGACTGGGTGTGAGTTAGGACACGGGGCAGTGAGCACAGGGGGTGATGGGTGAATGGGACTGGGTGTGACTTAGGACAAGGGGCAGTGAGCACAGGGGGTGATGGGTGAACAGGACTGGGTGTGAGGTAGGACACGGGGCAGTGAGCACAAGGGTGATGGGTGAACGGGACTGGGTGTGAGTTAGGACACGGGGCAGTGAGCACAGGGGGTGATGGGTGAACGGGAGTGGGTGTGAGTTAGGACACGGGGCAGTGAGCACAGGGGGTGATGGGTGAACAGGACTGGGCGTGAGTTAGGGCACGGGGCAGTGAGCACAGGGGGTGATGGGTGAACGGGACTGGGTGCGAGGTCGGACACGGGGCAGTGAGCACGGGGGGTGATGGGTGAACGGAACTGGGTGTGTGTTAGGACACGGGGCAGTGAGCACAGGGGGTGAGGGGTGAACGGGACTGGGTGTGAGTTAGGACACGGGGCAGTGAGCACAGGGGGTGATGGCTGAACGGGACTGGGTGTGAGTTAGGACACGGGGCAGTGAGCACAGGGGGTGATGGGTGAACGGGACTGGGTGTGAGTTAGGACACGGGGCAGTGAGCACAAGGGTGATGGGTGAACGGGACTGGGTGTGAGTTAGGACACGGGGCAGGGAGCACAGGGGGTGATGGGTGAACAGGGCTGGGTGTGAGTTAGGACACGGGGCAGTGAGCACAGGGGGTGATGGGTGAACGGGACTGGGTGCGAGGTCGGACACGGGGCAGTGAGCACGGGGGGTGATGGGTGAACGGGACTGGGTGTGAGTTAGGACACGGGGCAGTGAGCACAGGGGGTGATGGGTGAACGGAACTGTGTGTGACTTAGGACACGGGGCAGTGAGCACAGTGGGTGATGGATGAACGGGACTGGGTGTGAGTTAGGACACGGGGCAGTGAGCACGGGGTGATGGGTGAACGGGACTGGGTGTGAGTTAGGGCACGGGGCAGTGAGCACAGGGGGTGATGGGTGAACGGGACTGGGTGTGAGTTAGGACACGAGGCAGTGAGCACAGGGGGTGATGGGTGAACGAGACTGGGTGTGAGTTAGGACACGGGGCAGTGCGCACAGGGGGTGATGGGTGAACGGGACTGGGTGTGAGTTAGGACACGGGGCAGTGAGCCCAGGGGGTGATGGGTGAACGGGACTGGGTGTGATTTAGGACACGGGGCAGTGAGCACAGGGGGTGACGGGTGAACGGGACTGGGTGTGAGTTAGGACACGGGGCAGTGAGCAAAAGGGTGATGGGTGAACGGGACTGGGTGTGAGTTAGGACACGGGGCAGTGAGCACAGGGGGTGAGCGGTGAACGGGACTGGTTGTGAGTTAGGACACGGGGCAGTGAGCACAGGGGCTGATGGGTGAACGGGACTGGGTGTGAGTTCGGACACGGGGCAGTGAGCACAGGGTGCGATGGGTGAATGGGGCTGGGTGTGAGTTAGGACACGGGGCAGTGAGCACAGGGGGTGAGGGGTGAACGGGACTGGGTGTGAGTTAGGGCACGGGGCAGTGAGCACAGGGTGTGATGGGTGAACGGGACTGGGTGTGAGTTAGGACACAGGGCAGTGAGCACAGGGGGTGATGGGTGAACGGGACTGGGTGTGAGTTAGGACACGGGGCAGTGAGCACAGGGGGTGATGGGTGAACGGGACTGGGTGTGAGTTAGGACACGGGGCAGTGAGCACAGGGGGTGATGGGTGAACAGGACTGGGTGCGAGTTAGGACACGGGGCAGTGAGCACAGGGGGCGACGGGTGAACGGGACTGGGTGTGAGTTAGGAGACGGGGCAGTGAGCACAGGGGATGATGGGTGAATGGGACTGGGTGTGAGTTAGGACACGGGGCAGGGAGCACAGGGGGTGATGGGTGAATGGGACTGGGTGTGAGTTAGGACACGGGGCAGTGAGCACAGGGGGCGATGGGTGAACGGGACTGGGTGTGAGTTAGGACACGGGGCAGTGAGCACAAGGGGTGATGGGCGAATGGGACTGGGTGTGATTTACGACACGGGGCAGTGAGCACAGCGGGTGAGGGGTGAACGGGACTGGGTGTGAGTTAGGACACGGGGCAGTGAGCACAGGGGGTGATGGGTGAACGGGACTGGGTGTGAGTTAGGACACGGGGCAGCGAGCACAGAGGGTGGTGTGTGAACGGGACTGGGTGTGAGTTAGGACACGGGGCAGTGAGCACAGGGGGTGATGGGTGAACGGGACTGGGTGTGAGTGAGGACACGGGGCAGTGAGCACAGGGGGTGATGGGTGAAAGGGACTGGGTGTGAGTTAGGACACGGGGCAGTGAGCACAGGGGGTGATGGGTGAACGGGACTGGGTGTGAGTTAGGACACGGGGCAGTGAGCACAGGGGGTGATGGGTGAACGGGACTGGGTGTGAGTTAGGACACGGGGCAGTGAGCACAGGGGGTGATGGGTGAAGAGGACTGGGTGCGAGTTAGGACACGGGGCAGTGAGCACAGGGGGCGACGGGTGAACGGGACTGGGTGTGAGTTAGGAGACGGGGCAGTGAGCACAGGGGATGACGGGTGAACGGGACTGGGTGTGAGTTAGGACACGGGGCAGTGAGCACAGGGGGTGAGCGGTGAACGGGACTGGGTGTGAGTTAGGACACGGGGCAGTGAGCACAGGGGCTGATGGGTGAACGGGACTGGGTGTGAGTTCGGACACGGGGCAGTGAGCACAGGGTGCGATGGGTGAATGGGGCTGGGTGTGAGTTAGGACACGGGGCAGTGAGCACAGGGGGTGATGTGTGAACGGGACTGGGTGTGAGTTAGGACACGGGGCAGTGAGCACAGGGGGTGAGGGGTGAACGGGACTGGGTGTGAGTTAGGACATGGGGCAGTGAGCACAGGGTGTGATGGGTGAACGGGACTGGGTGTGAGTTAGGACACAGGGCAGTGAGCACAGGGGGTGATGGGTGAACGGGACTGGGTGTGAGTTAGGACACGGGGCAGTGAGCACAGGGGGTGATGGGTGAACGGGACTGGGTGTGAGTTAGGACACGGGGCAGTGAGCACAGGGGGTGATGGGTGAACAGGACTGGGTGCGAGTTAGGACACGGGGCAGTGAGCACAGTGGGCGACGGGTGAACGGGACTGGGTGTGAGTTAGGAGACGGGGCAGTGAGCACAGGGGGCGATGGGTGAACGGGACTGGGTGTGAGTTAGGACACGGGGCAGTGAGCACAGGGGGTGATGGGTGAACGGGACCCTAATTGACAAACACGTTCACCATAACAAAAGCAAAATCTACGCATGCTTTGTAGATTTCCAGAAGGCTTTCGACTCCATCTGGCATGACGGTTTATTCCTGAAACTTATCGAAAGTGGGGTCGGAGGGAAAACATATGATGTAATTAAATCAATGTATACAAACAACAAATGTGCAGTTAAAATTGGAGACAAACAAACAAAATACTTCCCACAGGGGCGGGGGGTGACACAGGGCTCGCCAATCTCACCGACACTCTTTAATATTTACATAAATGGATTGGCAAAACTACTTGAACAATCTACAGCACCCGGCCTCACCCTATATGAATCCAAGGTTAAATTCCTCCTCTATGCAGACGACCTGGTTCTGCTGTCACCAACTAAAGAGGGGCTACAGCAAAACCTGGACCTGCTGGAGTCGTACTGCCAGACTTGGGCCCTGACAATAAATCCCCAAAAAACCAAAGTCCTTGTGTTCCAGCAAAGATCCAAACATCAGGGACCCAAAATAAATTTCACAGTAGGAACAACCAAAATTGAACAAACCACTAACTACACATACTTGGGCTTAAAAATCAGTTCTACGGGAAACTTCAAACTGGCTGTGAATGAACTGAAAGAGAAAGCAAGAAGGGCTTTCTATGCCATCAAAAAATCAATCCAAATAGAAATCCCAATTAGCATTTGGCTCAAAATTTTCAAATCAGTAATTGAACCAATTGCACTCTATGGCAGTGAGGTATGGGGACCGCTAACTCAACAAGAATTTGCAAAATGGGAGAAACACCCAATTGAGATCCTACATGCAGAATTCTGTAAAAGTATCCTCCGGACTCAAAGGAAAACAGTAAACAATGCATGCAGGGCGGAACTAGGCCAATATCCATTAATAATCACTATCCAAAAAAGAGCCTCCAAATTTTGGAATCACCCACAAATGAGCAATCCCCAATGCTATCACTACGACGCCCTGAAATGCCAAGAGCTGACCATAAAGAAGAATACCCTCAGTCAACTAGTCCTGGGACTCAGTGAAGTAACTACTAACAATACTAACAATAACCAGCCCCAGGACAGTGACAGGGTAACACAAAGAATTCGACCCAACACAATCGTCGCTAAGCAAAAGGAAAAATATCTGACATATTGGGCAGAAACAACAAAAACCCAAAGCAAACTCAATTGCTACTTGGCCCTAAACAGACAATACAACATAGCTGACTACCTGACCATGGTAAAGGATAACAAACTGAGAAGAACCTTGACAAGGTACAGACTTAGCGAACATAGCCTAGCGATCGAAAAAGGCAGACACAGGCAGACCAGGCTGCCAAGAGAGGACAGGATATGCTCTCACTGCAGTCAGGGAGTGGTGGAGACAGAGATGCACTTCCTCACAGCTTGTGGAAAATATCAGGGCATCAGGGAGAATTTCTACCAAAAATTCTCACAAATATGCCCTGATTTCAGAAATCTGAATGACAACCAAAAACTCCCATTCCTACTGGGAGAGGAGAGAAGCTGTATAACACTGGCGGCACACTATGTTACAGCTTGCCATGAACAGAGGGACAACCAGTAAACTAAGAAAAGAATATATATAAACAATGCGAATGTATATTTATGCACTCAGGGATATACCTGTTTATACACTGTATGAATAGAACTGCGTTTATGTGCTAAACCATAAATGTATTTTGATGCTTTGGCAACATAAGATGTAACTTATCATGCCAATAAAGCGATTTGAATTGTGAATTGTTGAGTTAGGACACGGGGCAGCGAGCACAGGGGGTGGTGTGTGAACGGGACTGGGTGTGAGTTAGGACACGGGGCAGTGAGCACAGGGGGTGATGGGTGAACGGGACTGGGTGTGAGTTAGGACACGGGGCAGCGAGCACAGGGGGTGATGGGTGAACGGGAATGGGTGTGAGTTAGGACACGGGGCAGTGAGCACAGGGGGAGATGGGTGAACGGGACTGGGTGTGAGTTAGGACACGGGGCACTGAGCACAGGGGGCGATGGGTAAACGGGACTGGGTGTGAGTTAGGACACGGTGCAGTGAGCACAGGGGGCGATGGGTGAACGGGACTGGGTGTGAGTTAGGACACGGGGCCGTTAGCACAGGGGGTGATGGGTGAACGGGACTGGGTGTGAGTTAGGACACGGGGCAGTGAGCACAGGGGGCGATGGGTGAACGGGACTGGGTGTGAGTTAGGACACGGGGCCGTTAGCACAGGGGGTGATGGGTGAACGGGACTGGGTGTGAGTTAGGACACGGGGCAGTGAGCACAGGGGGCGATGGGTGAACGGGACTGGGTGTGAGTTAGGACACGGGGCAGTGAACACAGGGGGTGATGGGTGAACGGGACTGGGTGTGAGTTAGGACACGGGGCAGCGAGCACAGGGGGTGATGGGTGAACGGGACTGGGTGCGAGTTAGGACACGGGGCAGCGAGCGCAGGGGATGATGGGTGAACGGGACTGGGTGTGAGTTGGGACACGGGGCAGTGAGCACAGGGGGTGATGGTGAACCGGACTGGGTGTGAGGTAGGACACGGGGCAGTGAGCACAGGGGGCGATGGGTGAATGGGACTTGGTGTGAGTTAGGACATGGGGCAGTGAGCACAGGGGGCGATGGGTGAATGGGACTGGGGGTGAGTTAGGACACGGGGCAGTGAGCACAGGGGGTGATGGGTGAATGGGACTGGGGGTGAGTTAGGACACCCTATGTGTAGTGTATGTACCTTTAAGGGGAGAACTACGTTTTACAGCTCCTGTATACTGTAGTACCGGCAGTGACCACACCTGTATATAAACCCTGAGTAGGGATCTGTACTGTTAGTTTTAGAGTAACCCTCATCCAGTAAACACCTGTTGATTGTTCCTCTGCAGTCTCTGTCTATTTATTGAAGGACACCATACATCAAGATTCACGGATTTAACATTGGCGACGAGTCGATTCGAACCCACCTGCAACTCTACAGAAGAAGGCCGATTCCAGGGGCACGGGCGTCGACCATCCGGCGGAGACTCCAGCGAGACGGGCTGGCAGCAGGTACGGCGCAGACCCTTCCCGGACGGCGGCGGCTGGAGCCGACCGACGGCACAGGGAAAGGCCGAGCAACGTCGACGGGGTAAGAGAGAGGGTAAAGCGCACAGGGCGCAGCCGGTGTTGAAGACCGAGCGGCGTCCACGAGAGAGGGTAAAGCGCAGGAAAACGCGCAGAGCGCGGCCGGTGTTCAAGGGCTGAGCAGCGTCCGCGGGGGAAGAAAGGAAAGCGTGGGAGACGCCATTTGAGCCGCAGCGGAGAAGAAGGGAGAGCGCGGGAGACGCCATTTTTGAGCCGCAGCGGAGAGGAAGGGAGAGCGCGGGAGACACCATTTTGAGCCACAGTGGAGAAGAAGGGAGAGCGCGGGAGATGCCATTTTTAGCCAGTCTAACCACACCCAGGGATGCCGAAGAGTGGCAGTGTCACAGCGTTCGACAATGAAGTGGAAGATTGGGCGACATATGTAGAACGCATAGAAGTGTACTGCAAGGCGAATGAAGTGCCAGATGCCAGGAAAGCACTGGTATTGTTGAATTCCATGGGTGCAAAAACGTATGGCTTACTGCGAAACCTAGTAACCCCAGAGAAGCCAGTGGAAAAGGATTTTGAAAGCATAGTGGCAATCCTACAGGACCACTTAAACCCCACACTGCTGCTGATAGCAGAAAGATTTAAGTTTCACAAAAGGAACCAGCATAAAGACGAAAGTAATGCCGAGTATTTAACGGAACTGCGCAAGCTATCGAAACACTGCCAGTTTGGAACGGGACTAGCAGATACTTTAAGGGACAAGTTTGTGTGCGGGCTTCAAAGTGAAGGAACCCAGAAACGGCTTCTATCAGAAAAGGATCTTACGCTGGACAAGGCTTTCAGCATGGCAGTATCACATGAAGCAGCAGCACGGGGCGCTGCAGAGATACAACGGAGACCGCAAGAATATGGCACAAATGAAATGTCATATGGAGCAGTGAAGTGTTATCGCTGTGGCAGAACAACACACGACCGTAAGGATTGTTGGTTCAAGGACCAAGTGTGCAGACAGTGTGGAAAAGTAGGACACATAGCAAGAGTCTGCAGGTCGGGAAAGAAAACCAGCAGCAAGAAATCTCCACAGGAGAAGTACAAAAAGGTACATAAGGTGACGGAGAGTAGTTCAGACGAACAGAAAAGTGATACAGACTCCGGAAGCAAGGAGCTGGGTTGTCTGAAACTACATAACGTAATCAAAATGGAGGATCACCAAACTACCTGGGTCACGCTCAAGATAGACGGAGTCCAAGTGAAAATGAAATTGGACACAGGATCAGCCCTAACAGTCATAAACCGAAGGGACTACAAGCGGCTATTCTCACATATACCCTTGAGAGATAGAGATTGTCTTGAAGACATACACGGGGCAAAAAGTCTACCCCAAAGGAAAAATAAGGGTCAACGTTATATATAACGGCAAGGAAACACCAAAAATAGACCTATATGTATTGCCAGATGGAGGACGTGAATGGATCTGGAAGATACAGCTAGATTGGCATTCCATACAAGCACTGACTGTAGATGCCAAAAAGGATGATGACGTCACACCTGGACGACTGTCAAAAATGCTAACTGACACACAAGAAGTGTTCCAGGAGGGACTCGGAACACTAAAAGGCATAACAGCGACGATCAAAATAGAGGAAAATGCAAGCCCAAAGTTTTTTAAGGCCAGACCGGTGCCTTATGCGATCCGCCCAGCTGTCGAAGCAGAGCTGGAAGGTTTGGAACGTTCTGGAGTACTGTCCAAAGTGGACTGGAGCGAGTGGGCTACACCCATCGTTCCTGTAATGAAGAGGTCGTTGAGTAATACGCCTGGGGAACCAAAGAAGGTTCGCATCTGTGGGGACTTTAAGGTGACAGTGAACCCAGTCCTTCACACGGTAGAATATCCGCTTCCGCGGATTGAAGATATTTTCGCCTCGCTATCTGGAGGAAAACGCATCACTAAGATTGATCTGGCCCAGGCGTACCTGCAAATGGAGGTAGAAGAAGCCTCGAAACAGTACCTCACGATCAACACTCATAAAGGTCTCTACCAATACAACCGGCTGGTGTTCGGGGTAGCATCAGCTCCGGCTATTTGGCAAAGGGCAATGGATCAAGTCCTGCAAGGGATTCCAGGGACCCAGTGTTATTTGGACGACATCCTGGTCACGGGCAAAAATGACAGTGATCACCTCGCCAACCTGGAGCAGGTGCTCACTAGATTGAAGGAATATGGGCTCCGAGCTAATCGCCACAAATGCGAGTTTTTCCAGAAGCAGATCTCGTATTGTGGCCACGTTATTGATGAAGAGGGGTTACATAAGTCCCCTGAAAAGATTGAGGCAGTAGTCAAGGCTCCAGCACCAGAAAATGTGTCACAACTGAGGTCGTTCCTCGGGCTGGTGAACTACTACCATAAGTTCTTGCCGAATTTGTCTACAGTACTACACCCACTGAACACCCTACTGCAAACGGGGGTACCATTGAAGTGGAATGACGAATGTAAATGAGCTTTCCAGAAGTGCAAAGAATTGATCACATCAAAAGAGGTGTTGGCTCATTTCAACCCAGCACTACCAATTCAGTTGGCGTGTGATGCATCACCCTATGGTATTGGAGCGGTGCTGTCGCACAAATTCCCGGACGGCTCGGAGAGGCCAGTAGCCTTTGCGTCTCGGTCACTAACCTCAGCCGAGCGTAACTATGCCCAGATTGACAGGGAGGCCCTCAGCCTAGTGTGGGGAGTGAAAAAGTTCAACCACTATCTGCACGGGCAGAAGTTCACCTTGCTGACTGACCACCAATCACTTGTCTCCATCTTTAATCCAAAGAAGGGCGTTCCGGTGATGACTGCGCAACGGCTACAAAGATGGTCCCTTTTTCTAGGGGTGAACCAATATGAAATAGAGTATAAGGGCACGAAACAGCATGGAAACATTGATGGGCTATCATGCCTGCCACTGCCTACTGCGGTGGAAGCACCAGCAGTGGACCCTGTCGAAATATTTTATTCGACTATAATTGAACGCTTGCCAGCAACTAACGCGGATATAGAGGAGACCCGAAATGACCCGACACTGTCTCGGGTATATGACTTGACGGTGAAGGGATGGCCAATACATGGCGACTCACTGTTGCCAGCATTCTCATCCAGAAGAGAACAGCTGTCAGTATGCCAGGGGACCTTGATGTGTGGATCCCGAGTGGTAATTCCACCCAAGTTAAGGGAGAGAGTGCTCAATCGGCTTCACGAGGGCCATCTGGGAGGGGTGAAAATGAAAAGCCTTGCTAGGGCTTGTGTGGTGGCCGGGGATCGATCAGCAAATCGAGGACCTGACAAAGAGCTGCTCAGGATGCCAGAAGGTCCAAATTACACCACCACATGCCCCTCTACACCCATGGGAGTGGCCCTCCTCTCCATGGCAACGGGTGCATATTGATTTTGCTGGTCCATTCATGGACTCAATGTTTTAATAGCCGTGGATACGCACTCAAAATGGCCTGAGGTGATCAAAATGTCCTCCACCACCACGGGGAAAACGATTGCAGTCCTACGGACCATATTTGCCAGGAACGGCTTGCCAGAGCAGATTTGCTCTGATAACGGACCACAGTTTGTATCCGAAGAGTTTCGGAAATTTATGAAAAGGAATGGGGTAAGGCATTACACATCCACCCCGTATCATCCAGCCACAAATGGATTGGCTGAGCGGTTCGTACAAACCTTTAAAAAGGCAGTAAGGGCCATGTGTGATGACGACATTCCACTGCAGCATAAGGTGGACAATTTCCTGTTAGCCTACAGAAATGCGACACATGCAGTCACCAACCAGGCCTCGGCCATGATGTTCTTTAACCGAAGGTTGAGATCTCGTCTGGATTTGCTCAGACCAAATGTACGAAGAGATGTTGAGAATAAGCAATTCCAGCACATCAATGAGAAGCCGACAAGGAGCTTCAATGTAGGGCAACCAGTCTTGGCCCGTGACTACCGAACAGAGAAATGGCAACCAGGAATGATATGCACACGGCAGGGGCCACTAATGTACACAGTGGATGTTGGGGAGAACATTGTGAGACGCCATGTCGACCAGATCCTAGAGTCACAGGAACGAGTCAACCCCATGTCTTGCGTAACTGGTGATGAACCCGACGTACAGGTAGCATCTACCCCAGAAACAGTAGCATCGGAAGCTGATGAACCAACCGACGACAGGGGGCCAGAATCGCCTCCGCACCAAGAGCAAGACACTCAGGAAAGGCGCTATCCAGAAAGGATCAGGAAGCCGCCCAAAGACTGAATTTATAAATGGACTATTTTCAGTTAATGTTGCATGTTAAAAGTGTTAATTGTTAAATGAATGTTATGGTACTGTTAATCTAAAAGGGGAGGAATTGTAGTGTATGTACCTTTAAGGGGAGAACTACTTTTTACAGCTCCTGTATACTGTAGTACCGGCAGTGACCACACCTGTATATAAACCCTGAGTAGGGATCTGTACTGTTAGTTTTAGAGTAACCCTCATCCAGGAAACACCTGTTGATTGTTCCTCTGCAGTCTCTGTCTATTTATTGAAGGACACACAGCATCAAGATTCACGGATTTAACACTATGGAACACATATTATTGCTACTAATTCGTTCAGAGTCTCACATGTCGAACTACAAACACGTACAAAGAGTAAGCATCGAGTGGGCCAATCACTAATACAGTGGCTTTGAGCAGCACACTCAGTGCATGGCTTTTGTACAATGAGTGAGGTCATTGAGAGTTCCACGGTGTGGCCACTCCCCGCCCTGGCTTTCATAGTGATAGCCAGTGGCTTGGATCACAGCAATAAAATCACACTATACCAATGTTAAGCTAGAAAATACCGCAAATGGGTCCATAATGAAAATTAACACACCAGGAGACAGTTCAACCACGACGGTCAACGCGTACAATACCGGAACAATATTAGTGCAAGGCAACCTCGACAAATTTGCAACGGCCTTCAGGACACTGAAAAGATTAACTAAGGGGGGAAAGAACAGCCCCAGAGTGGCCCGCACTCCCCCCAACATTGACAACTTACCAGGAGAAAATCTGCCTGGTCAGGAGGTGAACGAGCCACACAGTTCAAACCAGACACTAACCCCGGGGAACCACAGCCACACGATACAACTGACAAACCCCAGCATAACTACCAGGGAGGAAGCCACACATAGTCCCCCTACCATTCCCAGCTCACCAAGAGAAGAGCAGCATAGCCAGGAAGTGAGTGAGCCCTCCAGGGCCGACCAGCCTAGCCAGGAAGTGAGTGAGCCCTCCAGGGCCGACCAGCCTAGCCAGGAAGTGAGTGAGCCTTCCAGGGCCGACCAGACACATACCCCGGGATCACACAGCCAGATACAACCAAAAGATAAATTTAATCAATTAGAGATAGAGATGGTTAAACTTAGAGAGGACTTCCTCAAAATGAATGACGATCAAAATCAGGAGAGGGAGAGACACAAGAGAGAGCTGAAGCTACTTGAGAACCAGGTGAATCTACTTTGGAATCAGGTGAAAGAGCTGCAGGAAAAAGAAGAGAGCCATAGAGGAGAGATAACACCATTAGACCAGCAACCAGAGGCTAGAGATAAGACAAGACAGAGCCGGACGGAACGGCTGCACTCCCACACGGAACGAAAGCAACAGACACACAATACAAGGGGTGCCACACAGACCGACCAGCATACTGATTCGCAATCTTCCCCCACCACCGTGGAACCACAAGCGAGCCGCTCACAAGAGGTACGCACACACCAGACACCCCAGCCCAGCACACACACTATGAGTCCAAGCGAAAGCCACCAGACAGTAAACACAAACAAGGCTGACGTCGTAATACTCATAGACTCAAATGGGAAATTTCTATGGGAGAAAAAGCTATTCCCTAGAAGTAAAGTAGAAAAGATCTGGTGCCCAACAACAAACAGAGCCATGGGATGGCTGACCAAAGCCAGATTAGGCTCCCCCCAACACATAATAATACACACGGGCACAAATGACCTAAAGACCCAACAGAAAGAAGTAGCAACATCGCTCAGAGCAATGATTAGGAAGGCAAGCAGTACATTTCCAAACACTAGAATCACTGTTTCCACAATATTGCCGAGAACAGACTTCAACAACAACACAATTCATGAGATAAATGCCAGCATAGCAAGAGACTGCGAATCAAACCACAACGTACACCTGGCCCAACACCCCACCCTCGATGAGGAATGTCTTTACGACCACGTCCACATCCAAAGGCAAAGAATATCGATCTTTGCTAAAGCCCTGAAGGACGTCGCTTTTAACCGGGTCCATACCCAGACTCCAAGAGGACCCCCCCCCAACCACCAGAGATCAGCGGGGTACATATCAGGAACACTACAAGGACCACCAACACACCAACCGAGACCAGAGAGGATCCCCATGCAAAACAACAATATCAGACCTGCACCACTCCTGTCCCACAGGGGAATAGGACCGCTCCCAGCCAGACAGAGGGAGAGATGCACAGGACGTACGCAATACCTCAGACAGAAACAATCCATTAAGAGACAATAAGCAGATGTGCAGCAGCATCTACTTCCGCCTTATGGATCAAGGACTAATTAATAGAAAGAACTGTAACCAAATTGTATTAACTTTTGTAGACAACTGAAATGATCTTTTTTATTCCCACACTTAGACATGACAAACACGTACCACTCTTTAACCTATCATAGTAAAAGATCAAACTTAACATGAAATCCTTATATATTTCGACCTGGAATATCCAAGGTCTACGCTCTTCAGTGCGAGAAGTGAAAAGTAGGACTCCAGAGTTCATAGATGAAACTAAAGACCTAGATATTATCATTTTACAGGAAACTTGGTATAAAGGAAAAGGACACACTGGCTGTCCCCAAGGGTACACTCAGCTGGTGGTCCCCTCCAATAAATTACCAAGTGTAACCCAAGGCAGAGACTCCGGAGGCATACTGATCTGGTTTAAAACAGAACTTAAGAATTACATCAAATTTATAAAAAAGGGCGAAAACCATATGTGGCTCAAACTTGAGAGGGAGACTATCTCAAACACCCAAGATGTTTACATTTGCGCACTTTATATCCCTCCAATCGATTCCCCGTACTTTAAAGAGGACACCTTCTCCAACATGGAGGGGGAAATTATCCAATACCAGGCCCAGGGGAACGTGTTGATCTGTGGGGACCTCAATTCAAGAACGGGCGAAGAACCAGACTTCACCAATAATCAGGGAAACAATTACGTTTTCGGGAATAACCACTTTGACATCCCTTCCCTTCCATACAGGCATAACTGCGACAAGCAGTCAAATACCAACGGAAAACAGCTACTACAGCTCTGTCGAAACCTGGGTCTGTACATTGTCAATGGTAGGTTCATAGGAGACCTCCTAGGAAGATCGACCTATTGCTCACCTCTTGGCTGCAGCACAGTAGACTATATGATTACAGACTTAGACCCATCCTCTTTCAGAGCATTCACAGTCAAACCACAAACAACACTGTCAGATCACAGCCAAATTACTATGTTCCTCAAAAAGACAGAAACAAACAACATAGAAACACAACCCAGTAAACTGTACAACACCAAAAAATCGTACAGATGGGCCAAAAACGACACGGAAAAATACCAGAAAACAATTAGCAATGCATCAACTCAAGCTCTCTTAGACACCTTTCTGGATAACATATACACTCACAATAAAGAAGGCGTAAACCGGGCAGTTAGTAAACTAAACAATATTTTTGATAATTTGGCAACAAATGCAAACTTGAAAGCTCGCAAGAACAAACCCAAAACAAAAAACTATGAAAAATGGTTTGACCGAGATTGCCATAACATGAGGAAAAAACTTAGAAAAATATCAAACCAAAAACACAGACATCCAGAAAACGAGGAACTACGCCTTACTTATTGTCAGACACTAACACAATACAGAAACACACTCAGAACCAAAAAAGAGCAATATATTAAGAATACACTCAGCTCCATGGAGGAATCCATTGATTCCAATTGTTTCTGGGAAAACTTGAAAACACTACACAAAAAACAACACGACGATTTGGCCATTCAAAATGGGGACACATGGGTAAACCACTTTGAAAAATTATACCAGAAAAACACACTAAGACCAGAGCAACACCAAATATGCAAAAAACTGGAAAAGCTAGAAATGGCCATAAAAGATAACCAAAACCCGCTGGACGCCATAATAACAGAAAAAGAACTTCTTGAAAAACTCAAGGACCTGCGACCAGGAAAAGCCTGCGGGACAGACGGCATACTAAACGAGATGATTAAATACACAGACAACAAAATGAAACTGGCTATCCTAAAACTCTTCAACTTGGTTCTGAGTGTCGGTTATTTCCCTGATATCTGGAACAAAGGACTCATAACGCCCATATACAAAAGTGGGGACAAAATCGACCCAAACAACTATCGAGGCATCTGTGTAAACAGTAACCTGGGGAAGGTTTTCTGTAGCATCATAAACAAAAGACTTATAAACTTCCTTGAGGAGCACAATGTCTTGAGTAAAAGCCAAATTGGATTCCTGCCAAACTATAGAACATCCGATCATATCTTCACCCTACAGACCCTAATTGACAAACACGTTCACCATAACAAAAGCAAAATCTACGCATGCTTTGTAGATTTCCAGAAGGCTTTCGACTCCATCTGGCATGACGGTTTATTCCTGAAACTTATCGAAAGCGGGGTAGGAGGGAAAACATATGATGTAATTAAATCAATGTATACAAACAACAAATGTGCAGTTAAAATTGGAGACAAACAAACAAAATACTTCCCACAGGGGCGGGGGGTGACGCAGGGCTCGCCAATCTCACTGACACTCTTTAATATTTACATAAATGGATTGGCAAAACTACTTGAACAATCTACAGCATCCGGCCTCACCCTATATGAATCCAAGGTTAAATTCCTCCTCTATGCAGACGACCTGGTTCTGCTGCCACCAACTAAAGAGGGGCTACAGCAGAACCTGGACCTGCTGGAGTCGTACTGCCAGACTTGGGCCCTGACAATAAATCCCCAAAAAACCAAAGTCCTTGTGTTCCAGCAAAGATCCAAACATCAGGGACCCAAAATAAATTTCACAGTAGGAACAACCAAAATTGAACAAACCACTAACTACACATACTTGGGCTTAAAAATCAGTTCTACGGGAAACTTCAAACTGGCTGTGAATGAACTGAAAGAGAAAGCAAGAAGGGCTTTCTATGCCATCAAAAAATCAATCCAAATAGAAATCCCAATTAGCATTTGGCTCAAAATTTTCAAATCAGTAATTGAACCAATTGCACTCTATGGCAGTGAGGTATGGGGACCGCTAACTCAACAAGAATTTGCAAAATGGGACAAACACCCAATTGAGATCCTACATGCAGAATTCTGTAAAAGTATCCTCCGGACTCAAAGGAAAACAGTAAACAATGCATGCAGGGCGGAACTAGGCCAATATCCATTAATAATCACTATCCAAAAAAGAGCCACCAAATTTTGGAATCACCTACAAATGAGCAATCCCCAGTGCTATCACTACGACGCCCTGAAATGCCAAGAGCTGACCATAAAGAAGAATACCCTCAGTCAACTAGTCCTGGGACTCAGTGAAGTAACTACTAACAATACTAACAATAACCAGCCCCAGGACAGTGACAGGGTAACACAAAGAATTCGACCCAACACAATCGTCGCTAAGCAAAAGGAAAAATATCTGACATATTGGGCAGAAACAACAAAAACCCAAAGCAAACTCAATTGCTACTTGGCCCTAAACAGACAATACAACATAGCTGATTACCTGACCAAGGTAAAGGATAACAAACTGAGAAGAACCTTGACAAGGTACAGACTTAGCGAACATAGCCTAGCGATCGAAAAAGGCAGACACAGGCAGACCAGGCTGCCAAGAGAAGACAGGATATGCTCTCACTGCAGTCAGGGAGTAGTGGAGACAGAGATGCACTTCCTCACAGCCTGCGGAAAATATCAGGGCATCAGGGAGAATTTCTACCAAAAATTCTCACAAATATGCCCTGATTTCAGAAATCTGAATGACAACCAAAAACTCCCATTCCTACTGGGAGAGGAGAGAAGCTGTGTAACACTGGCGGCACACTATGTTACAGCTTGCCATGAACAGAGGGACAACCAGTAAACTAAGAAAAGAATATATATAAACAATGCGAATGTATATTTATACACTCAGGGATATACCTGTTTATACACTGTATGAATAGAACTGCGTTTATGTGCTAAACCATAAATGTATTTTGATGCTTTGGCAACATAAGATGTAACTTATCATGCCAATAAAGCGATTTGAATTGTGAATTGTGAATTGTGATAGGGAAACTGTAAAAACAACAGGCAAGATAAGTGGGGCAGCACAAGTACAGACATGCCCTGAGCTCCTCGCCTGACCTGTACGGGGAGGCCATTCAGACTGTAATCATTCATTGATTGAATTTCAGATTAAGTTTGCAAGGGAGAAAGGAGAATCATAAACCACAGTTTTAAATTTAAGGAAGGCAAATTTCAAAGGTCTGAATGCAGTAACCTGCGTTGGGTTGTTAGTGGGTGAACAGTGGGGAATATTCAAAGGAGTATTTGGTCCGATACAAAACCCAGCCCACACCCCTAAAGGGCAAAGGCTCCTCTTGTGTAGTTAGGCAAACATGGCCAACAAACGAGGTAAGAGACAGCGTCAAGGTAACTCTCTCCCCCAAAAGGCTCTGGATGCTGGGGAGCCAATTCAAGACTGATGTCGGTAGATGTTTGTTGGGTAAGGGTATCAAGGATTATGGAGCAAAGGCGGGTCGATGGAGTTCGGATACAGATCAGCCGTGATCTCATTGAATGGTGGGACAGGCTCGAGGGGCTGAATGGCCTCCTCCTGCTCCTATGGGCCCTGATATTGACAGGGATGGATTTTCCACCTCCTTTGAGCTGCTGGGTTTTCCAGGGTTAACCCTGTAATGGAAGTTAAATGTGAGGTTCCCAGCCTCATTATATTTACATGGCCAACCCGCCTCCTGAGAGCGAGCTGGCTGCCCCCCTGTCCCACCTCTGATCAACCTGGATGTGGGCGGGTTGGAGGTGGGTTGGAGATTTTAAAAACTTTCACATCTCACCCGACCCCCACCCACCGGTGTTTGGGGGAGAAAATTCACCCCCATGTTTCTCCCTCTCTCCCCATTGCAAAATTTCTTGGGGAAAAATTGGTGATCGCCCGCGAAGCAGTCGGTGTCACCAACAACTGCTGGTAACGGCCGTCCGAAATGGCCGCAGTGCTAACCGACCTAAATCGGTGTGGGGGGCATGGAGGTGGGTGGCACAGCGCTAACCTTAGGCACATCAACACGGGGAGGGGGAGATTGGAGTATCAGAGACACGGAGAGGGGAGATTGGAGTATCAGAGACACGGAGAGGGGGAGATTGGAGTATCAGAGACACGGAGAGGGGAGATTGGAGTATCAGAGACACGGGGAGGGTAGATTGGAGTATCAGAGACACGGAGAGGGGAGATTGGAGTATCAGAGACACGGAGAGGGGAGATTGGAGTATCAGAGACACGGGGAGGGGAGATTGGAGTATCAGAGACACGGGGAGGGGGAGATTGGAGTATCAGAGACACGGAGAGGGGGAGATTGGAGTATCAGAGACACGGAGAGGGGAGATTGGAGTATCAGAGACACGGGGAGGGTAGATTGGAGTATCAGAGACACGGAGAGGGGAGATTGGAGTATCAGAGACACGGAGAGGGGAGATTGGAGTATCAGAGACACGGGGAGGGGAGATTGGAGTATCAGAGACACGGGGAGGGGAGATTGGAGTATCAGAGACACGGGGAGGGGAGATTGGAGTATCAGAGGCACGGAGAGGGTAGATTGGAGTATCAGAGACACGGGGAGGGGGAGATTGGAGTATCAGAGACACGGGGAGGGGGAGATTGGAGTATCAGAGACACGGGGAGGGGAGATTGGAGTATCAGAGACACGGGGAGGGGAGATTGGAGTATCAGAGACACGGGGAGGGGAGATTGGAGTATCAGAGACACGGGGAGGGTAGATTGGAGTATCAGAGACACGGGGAGGGTAGATTGGAGTATCAGAGACACGGGGAGGGGAGATTGGAGTATCAGAGACACGGAGAGGGGAGATTGGAGTATCAGAGACACGGGGAGGGTAGATTGGAGTATCAGAGACACGGGGAGGGGAGATTGGAGTATCAGAGACACGGGGAGGGGGGATTGGAGTATCAGAGACACGGGGAGGGAGGATTGGAGTATCAGGGACACGGGGAGGGGAGATTGGAGTATCAGAGACACGGAGAGGGGAGATTGGAGTATCAGAGACACGGGGAGGGTAGATTGGAGTATCAGAGACACGGGGAGGGGAGATTGGAGTATCAGAGACACGGGGAGGGGAGATTGGAGTATCAGAGACACGGGGAGGGGAGATTGGAGAATCAGAGACACGGGGAGGGGAGATTGGAGTATCAGAGATAGGGGGAGGGGAGATTGGAGTATCAGAGACACGGGGAGGGGAGATTGGAGTATCAGAGACACGGGGAGGGGGGATTGGAGTATCAGAGACACGGGGAGGGGAGATTGGAGTATCAGAGACACGGGGAGGGGGGATTGGAGTATCAGAGACACGTGGAGGGTAGATTGGAGTATCAGAGACACGGGGAGGGGAGATTGGAGTATCAGAGACACGGGGAGGGGGAGATTGGAGTATCAGAGACACGGAGAGGGGAGATTGGAGTATCAGAGACACGGGGAGGGTAGATTGGAGTATCAGAGACACGGGGAGGGGAGATTGGAGTATCAGAGACACGGGGAGGGGAGATTGGAGTATCAGAGACACGGGGAGGGGAGATTGGAGTATCAGAGACACGGGGAGGGGAGATTGGAGTATCAGAGATAGGGGGAGGGGAGATTGGAGTATCAGAGACACGGGGAGGGGAGATTGGAGTATCAGAGACACGGGGAGGGGGGATTGGAGTATCAGAGACACGGGGAGGGGAGATTGGAGTATCAGAGACACGGGGAGGGGGGATTGGAGTATCAGAGACACGGGGAGGGAGGATTGGAGTATCAGGGACACGGGGAGGGGAGATTGGAGTATCAGAGACACGGGGAGGGGAGATTGGAGTATCAGAGACACGGGGAGGGGAGATTGGAGTATCAGAGACACGGGGAGGGGAGATTGGAGTATCAGAGACACGGGGAGGGGGAGATTGGAGTATCAGAGACACGGGGAGGGGAGATCGGAGTATCAGAGACACGGGGAGGGGGGATTGGAGTATCAGAGACACGGGGAGGGGGGATTGGAGTATCAGAGACACGGGGAGGGGAGATTGGAGTATCAGGGACACGGGGAGGGGAGATTGGAGTATCAGAGACACGGGGAGGGGGGATTGGAGTATCAGAGACACGGGGAGGGGAGATTGGAGTATCAGAGACACGGGGAGGGTAGATTGGAGTATCAGAGACAGGGGGAGGGGAGATTGGAGTATCAGAGACACGGGGAGGGGAGATTGGAGTATCAGAGACACGGGGATGGGAGATTGGAGTATCAAAGACATGGGGAGGGGGGATTGGAGTATCAGAGACACGGGGAGGTGAGATTGGAGTATCAGAGACACGGAGAGGGGAGATTGGAGTATCAGAGACACGGGGAGGGGAGATTGGAGTATCAGAGACACGGGGAGGGGGAGATTGGAGTATCAGAGACACGGAGAGGGGAGATTGGAGTATCAGAGACACGGGGAGGGTAGATTGGAGTATCAGAGACACGGGGAGGAGAGATTGGAGTATCAGAGACACGGGGAGGGGAGATTGGAGTATCAGAGACACGGGGAGGGGGGATTGGAGTATCAGAGACACGGGGAGGGGAGATTGGAGTATCAGAGACACGGGGAGGGGGGATTGGAGTATCAGAGACACGGGGAGGGAGGATTGGAGTATCAGGGACACGGGGAGGGGAGATTGGAGTATCAGAGACACGGGGAGGGGAGATTGGAGTATCAGAGACACGGGGAGGGGAGATTGGAGTATCAGAGACACGGGGAGGGGAGACTGGAGTATCAGAGACACGGGGAGGGGGAGATTGGAGTATCAGAGACACGGGGAGGGGGGATTGGAGTATCAGAGACACGGGGAGGGGAGATTGGAGTATCAGGGACACGGGGAGGGGAGATTGGAGTATCAGAGACACGGGGAGGGGGGATTGGAGTATCAGAGACACGGGGAGGGGAGATTGGAGTATCAGAGACACGGGGAGGGTAGATTGGAGTATCAGAGACACGGAGAGGGGAGATTGGAGTATCAGAGACACGGGGAGGGGAGATTGGAGTATCAGAGACACGGGGAGGGGGAGATTGGAGTATCAGAGACACGGAGAGGGGAGATTGGAGTATCAGAGACACGGGGAGGGTAGATTGGAGTATCAGAGACACGGAGAGGGGAGATTGGAGTATCAGAGACACGGGGAGGGGAGATTGGAGTATCAGAGACACGGGGAGGGGGGATTGGAGTATCAGAGACACGGGGAGGGGAGATTGGAGTATCAGAGACACGGGGAGGGGGGATTGGAGTATCAGAGACACGGGGAGGGAGGATTGGAGTATCAGGGACACGGGGAGGGGAGATTGGAGTATCAGAGACACGGGGAGGGGAGATTGGAGTATCAGAGACACGGGGAGGGGAGATTGGAGTATCAGAGACACGGGGAGGGGAGACTGGAGTATCAGAGACACGGGGAGGGGGAGATTGGAGTATCAGGGACACGGGGAGGGGAGATTGGAGTATCAGAGACACGGGGAGGGGGGATTGGAGTATCAGAGACACGGGGAGGGGAGATTGGAGTATCAGAGACACGGGGAGGGTAGATTGGAGTATCAGAGACAGGGGGAGGGGAGATTGGAGTATCAGAGACACGGGGAGGGGAGATTGGAGTATCAGAGACACGGGGATGGGAGATTGGAGTATCAAAGACATGGGGAGGGGGAATTGGAGTATCAGAGACACGGGGAGGGGAGATTGGAGTATCAGAGACACGGGGATGGGAGATTGGAGTATCAAAGACATGGGGAGGGGGGATTGGAGTATCAGAGACACGGGGAGGGGAGATTGGAGTATCAGAGACATGGGGTGGGGAGATTGGAGTATCAGAGACACGGGGAGGGGAGATTGGAGTATCAGAGACACGGGGAGGGGAGATTGGAGTATCAGAGACACGGGGCGGGGGAGATTGGAGTATCAGGGACACGGGGAGGGGAGATTGGAGTATCAGAGACACGGAGAGGGGAGATTGGAGTATCAGAGACATGGGGAGGGGAGATTGGAGTATCAGAGACACGGGGAGGGGGGGATTGGAGTATCAGAGACACGGAGAGGGGAGATTGGAGTATCAGAGACACGGGGAGGGTAGATTGGAGTATCAGAGACACGGGGAGGGGAGATTGGAGTATCAGAGACACGGGGAGGGGAGATTGGAGTATCAGAGACACGGGGAGGGGAGATTAGAGTATCAGAGACACGGGGAGGGGAGATTGGAGTATCAGAGATAGGGGGAGGGGAGATTGGAGTATCAGAGACACGGGGAGGGGAGATTGGAGTATCAGAGACACGGGGAGGGGGGATTGGAGTATCAGAGACACGGGGAGGGGAGATTGGAGTATCAGAGACACGGGGAGGGGGGATTGGAGTATCAGAGACACGGGGAGGGAGGATTGGAGTATCAGGGACACGGGGAGGGGAGATTGGAGTATCAGAGACATGGGGAGGGGGAGATTGGAGTATCAGGGACACGGGGAGGGGAGATTGGAGTATCAGAGACACGGGGAGGGGGGATTGGAGTATCAGAGACACGGGGAGGGGAGATTGGAGTATCAGAGACACGGGGAGGGGGGATTGGAGTATCAGAGACACGGGGAGGGAGGATTGGAGTATCAGAGACACGGGGAGGGGGGATTGGAGTATCAGAGACATGGGGAGGGGGAGATTGGAGTATCAGGGACACGGGGAGGGGAGATTGGAGTATCAGAGACACGGGGAGGGGGGATTGGAGTATCAGAGACACGGGGAGGGGAGATTGGAGTATCAAAGACACGGGGAGGGGAGATTGGAGTATCAGGGACACGGGGAGGGGAGATTGGAGTATCAGAGACACGGGGAGGGGAGATTGGAGTATCAGAGACACGGGGAGGGGAAATTGGAGTATCAGAGACACGGGGAGGGTAGATTGGAGTATCAGAGACAGGGGGAGGGGAGATTGGAGTATCAGAGACACGGGGAGGGGAGATTGGAGTATCAAAGACATGGGGAGGGGGGATTGGAGTATCAGAGACACGGGGAGGGGAGATTGGAGTATCAGAGACACGGGGAGGGGAGATTGGAGTATCAGAGACACGGGGTGGGGAGATTGGAGTATCAGAGACACGGGGAGGGGAGATTGGAGTATCAGAGACACGGGGAGGGGAGATTGGAGTATCAGAGACACGGGGCGGGGGAGATTGGAGTATCAGGGACACGGGGAGGGTAGATTGGAGTATCAGAGACAGGGGGAGGGGAGATTGGAGTATCAGAGACACGGGGAGGGGAGATTGGAGTATCAGAGACACGGGGAGGGGGGATTGGAGTATCGGAGACAGGGGGAGGGGAGATTGGAGTATCAGGGACACGGGGAGGGGGGATTGGAGTATCAGAGACACGGGGAGGGGAGATTGGAGTATCAGAGACACAGGGAGGGGAGATTGGAGTATCAGAGACAGGGGGAGGGGAGATTGGAGTATCAGGGACACGGGGAGGGGAGATTGGAGTATCAGAGACACGGGGAGGGGGGATTGGAGTATCAGAGACAGGGGGAGGGGAGATTGGAGTATCAGAGACAGGGGGAGGGGAGATTGGAGTATCAGAGACACGGGGAGGGGGGATTGGAGTATCAGAGACACAGGGAGGGGAGATTGGAGTATCAGAGACAGGGGGAGGGGAGATTGGAGTATCAGAGACACGGGGAGGGGAGATTGGAGTATCACAGACACGGGGAGGGGAGATTGGAGTATCAGAGACACGGGGAGGGGGGATTGGAGTATCAGAGACAGGGGGAGGGGAGATTGGAGTATCAGAGACACGGGGAGGGGAGATTGGAGTATCAGAGACAGGGGGAGGGGAGATTGGAGTATCAGAGACAGGGGGAGGGGAGATTGGAGTATCAGAGACACGGGGAGGGGGGATTGGAGTATCAGAGACACGGGGAGGGGAGATTGGAGTATCAGAGACACGGGGAGGGGAGATTGGAGTATCAGAGACACGGGGAGGGGAGATTGGAGTATCAGAGATAGGGGGAGGGGAGATTGGAGTATCAGAGACACGGGGAGGGGAGATTGGAGTATCAGAGACACGGGGAGGGGGGATTGGAGTATCAGAGACACGGGGATGGGAGATTGGAGTATCAGAGACACGGGGAGGGGGGATTGGAGTATCAGAGACACGGGGAGGGAGGATTGGAGTATCAGGGACACGGGGAGGGGAGATTGGAGTATCAGAGACACGGGGAGGGGAGATTGGAGTATCAGAGACACGGGGAGGGGGGATTGGAGTATCAGAGACACGGGGAGGGGGAGATTGGAGTATCAGGGACACGGGGAGGGGAGATTGGAGTATCAGAGACACGGGGAGGGGCGATTGGAGTATCAGAGACACGGGGAGGGGAGATTGGAGTATCAAAGACACGGGGAGGGGAGATTGGAGTATCAGGGACACGGGGAGGGGAGATTGGAGTATCAGAGACACGGGGAGGGGAGATTGGAGTATCAGAGACACGGGGAGGGGAAATTGGAGTATCAGAGACACGGGGAGGGTAGATTGGAGTATCAGAGACAGGGGGAGGGGAGATTGGAGTATCAGAGACACGGGGAGGGGAGATTGGAGTATCAAAGACATGGGGAGGGGGGATTGGAGTATCAGAGACACGGGGAGGGGAGATTGGAGTATCAGAGACACGGGGAGGGGAGATTGGAGTATCAGAGACACGGGGTGGGGAGATTGGAGTATCAGAGACACGGGGAGGGGAGATTGGAGTATCAGAGACACGGGGAGGGGAGATTGGAGTATCAGAGACACGGGGCGGGGGAGATTGGAGTATCAGGACACGGGGAGGGGAGATTGGAGTATCAGAGACAGGGGGAGGGGAGATTGGAGTATCAGAGACACGGGGAGGGGAGATTGGAGTATCAGAGACACGGGGAGGGGGGATTGGAGTATCGGAGACAGGGGGAGGGGAGATTGGAGTATCAGGGACACGGGGAGGGGGGATTGGAGTATCAGAGACACGGGGAGGGGAGATTGGAGTATCAGAGACACAGGGAGGGGAGATTGGAGTATCAGAGACAGGGGGAGGGGAGATTGGAGTATCAGGACACGGGGAGGGGAGATTGGAGTATCAGAGACACGGGGAGGGGGGATTGGAGTATCAGAGACAGGGGGAGGGGAGATTGGAGTATCAGAGACAGGGGGAGGGGAGATTGGAGTATCAGAGACACGGGAGGGGGGATTGGAGTATCAGAGACACAGGGAGGGGAGATTGGAGTATCAGAGACAGGGGGAGGGGAGATTGGAGTATCAGAGACACGGGGAGGGGAGATTGGAGTATCACAGACACGGGGAGGGGAGATTGGAGTATCAGAGACACGGGGAGGGGGGATTGGAGTATCAGAGACAGGGGGAGGGGAGATTGGAGTATCAGAGACACGGGGAGGGGAGATTGGAGTATCAGAGACAGGGGGAGGGGAGATTGGAGTATCAGAGACAGGGGGAGGGGAGATTGGAGTATCAGAGACACGGGGAGGGGGGATTGGAGTATCAGAGACACGGGGAGGGGAGATTGGAGTATCAGAGACACGGGGAGGGGAGATTGGAGTATCAGAGACACGGGGAGGGGAGATTGGAGTATCAGAGACACGGGGAGGGGGGATTGGAGTATCAGAGACACGGGGAGGGGAGATTGGAGTATCAGAGACACGGGGAGGGGAGATTGGAGTATCAGAGACACGGGGAGGGGAGATTGGAGTATCAGAGACACGGGGAGGGGAGATTGGAGTATCAGCGACACGGGGAGGGGAGATTGGAGTATCAGAGACACGGGGAGGGGGATTGGAGTATCAGAGACACGGGGAGGGGAGATTGGAGTATCAGAGACAGGGGGAGGGGGGATTGGAGTATCAGAGACAGGGGGAGGGGAGATTGGAGTATCAGAGACACGGGGAGGGGGGATTGGAGTATCAGAGACACGGGGAGGGGAGATTGGAGTATCAGAGACAGGGGGAGGGGGGATCGGAGTATCAGAGACACGGGGAGGGGAGATTGGAGTATCAGAGACACGGGGAGCGGGGATTGGAGTATCAGAGACACGGGGAGGGGAGATTGGAGTATCAGAGACAGGGGAGGGGAGATTGGAGTATCAGAGACACGGGGAGGGGGGATTGGAGTATCAGAGACACGGGGAGGGGGGATTGGAGTATCAGAGACAGGGGGAGGGGAGATTGGAGTATCAGAGACACGGGGAGGGGAGATTGGAGTATCAGAGACAGGGGGAGGGGGGATTGGAGTATCAGAGACACAGGGAGGGGAGATTGGAGTATCAGAGACACGGGGAGGGGGGATTGGAGTATCAGAGACACGGGGAGGGGGAGATTGGAGTATCAGCGACACGGGGAGGGGAGATTGGAGTATCAGAGACACGGGGAGGGGGAGATTGGAGTATCAGCGACACGGGGAGGGGAGATTGGAGTATCAGAGACACGGGGAGGGGGGATTGGAGTATCAGAGACACGGGGAGGGGAGATTGGAGTATCAGAGACAGGGGGAGGGGGGATTGGAGTATCAGAGACAGGGGAGGGGAGATTGGAGTATCAGAGACACGGGGAGGGGGGATTGGAGTATCAGAGACACGGGGAGGGGAGATTGGAGTATCAGAGACAGGGGAGGGGGGATCGGAGTATCAGAGACACGGGGAGGGGAGATTGGAGTATCAGAGACACGGGGAGCGGGGATTGGAGTATCAGAGACACGGGGAGGGGAGATTGGAGTATCAGAGACACGGGGAGGGGAGATTGGAGTATCAGAGACACGGGGAGGGGGGATTGGAGTATCAGAGACACGGGGAGGGGGGATTGGAGTATCAGAGACAGGGGGAGGGAGATTGGAGTATCAGAGACACGGGGAGGGGAGATTGGAGTATCAGAGACAGGGGGAGGGGGGATTGGAGTATCAGAGACACAGGGAGGGGAGATTGGAGTATCAGAGACACGGGGAGGGGGATTGGAGTATCAGAGACACGGGGAGGGGGGATTGGAGTATCAGAGACACAGGGAGGGGGATTGGAGTATCAGAGACACGGGGAGGGGAGATTGGAGTATCAGAGACACGGGGAGGGGAGATTGGAGTATCAGAGACACGGGGAGGGGAGATTGGAGTATCAGAGACACGGGGAGGGGAGATTGGAGTATCAGAGACACGGGGAGGGGAGATTGGAGTATCAGAGACAGGGGAGGGGAGATTGGAGTATCAGAGACACGGGGAGGGGAGATTGGAGTATCAGAGACACAGGGGAGGGGAGATTGGAGTATCAGAGACACGGGGAGGGGGGATTGGAGTATCAGAGACACAGGGAGGGGGGATTGGAGTATCAGAGACACGGGGAGGGGAGATTGGAGTATCAGAGACACGGGGAGGGGGGATTGGAGTATCAGAGACACGGGGAGGGGAGATTGGAGTATCAGAGACACGGGGAGGGGAGATTGGAGTATCAGAGACACGGGGAGGGGAGATTGGAGTATCAGAGACACGGGGAGGGGAGATTGGAGTATCAGAGACACGGGGAGGGGAGATTGGAGTATCAGAGACACGGGGAGGGGAGATCGGAGTATCAGGGACACGGGGAGGGGAGATTGGAGTATCAGAGACACGGGGAGGGGGATTGGAGTATCAGAGACACGGGGAGGGGAGATTGGAGTATCAGAGACACGGGGAGGGGAGATTGGAGTATCAGAGACACGGGGAGGGGAGATTGGAGTATCAGAGACACGGGGAGGGGAGATTGGAGTATCAGAGACACGGGAGGGTAGATTGGAGTATCAGAGACAGGGGAGGGAGATTGGAGTATCAGAGACACGGGGAGGGGAGATTGGAGTATCAGAGACACGGGGAGGGGAGATTGGAGTATCAGAGACACGGGGAGGGGGATTGGAGTATCAGAGACACGGGGAGGTGAGATTGGAGTATCAGAGACACGGAGAGGGGAGATTGGAGTATCAGAGACACGGGGAGGGGAGATTGGAGTATCAGAGACACGGGAGGGGGAGATTGGAGTATCAGAGACACGGGAGGGAGATTGGAGTATCAGAGACACGGGGAGGGGAGATTGGAGTATCAGAGACACGGGGAGGGGAGATTGGAGTATCAGAGACACGGGGAGGGGAGATTGGAGTATCAGAGACACGGGGAGGGGGGATTGGAGTATCAGAGACACGGGGAGGGGAGATTGGAGTATCAGAGACACGGGGAGGGGGGATTGGAGTATCAGAGACACGGGGAGGGAGATTGGAGTATCAGGGACACGGGGAGGGGAGATTGGAGTATCAGAGACACGGGGAGGGGAGATTGGAGTATCAGAGACACGGGGAGGGGAGATTGGAGTATCAGAGACACGGGGAGGGGAGATTGGAGTATCAGAGACACGGGGAGGGGAGATTGGAGTATCAGAGACACGGGGAGGGGAGATTGGAGTATCAGAGACACGGGGAGGGGAGATTGGAGTATCAGGGACACGGGGAGGGGAGATTGGAGTATCAGAGACACGGGGAGGGGAGATTGGAGTATCAGAGACACGGGGAGGGGAGATTGGAGTATCAGAGACACGGGGAGGGGAGATTGGAGTATCAGAGACACGGAGAGGGGAGATTGGAGTATCAGAGACACGGGGAGGGGAGATTGGAGTATCAGAGACACGGGGAGGGGAGATTGGAGTATCAGAGACACGGGAGGGGAGATTGGAGTATCAGAGACACGGGGAGGGAGATTGGAGTATCAGAGACACGGGAGGGGAGATTGGAGTATCAGAGACACGGGGAGGGGAGATTGGAGTATCAGAGACACGGGGAGGGGAGATTGGAGTATCAGAGACACGGGGAGGGGAGATTGGAGTATCAGAGACACGGGGAGGGGAGATTGGAGTATCAGAGACACGGGGAGGGGAGATTGGAGTATCAGAGACACGGGGAGGGGAGATTGGAGTATCAGAGACACGGGGAGGGGAGATTGGAGTATCAGAGACACGGGGAGGGGAGATTGGAGTATCAGAGACACGGGGAGGGGAGATTGGAGTATCAGAGACACGGGGAGGGGAGATTGGAGTATCAGAGACACGGGGAGGGGAGATTGGAGTATCAGAGACACGGGGAGGGGAGATTGGAGTATCAGAGACACGGGGAGGGGAGATTGGAGTATCAGAGACACGGGGAGGGAGATTGGAGTATCAGAGACACGGGGAGGGGAGATTGGAGTATCAGAGACACGGGGAGGGGAGATTGGAGTATCAGAGACACGGGGATGGGAGATTGGAGTATCAAGACATGGGGAGGGGAGATTGGAGTATCAGAGACACGGGGAGGGGAGATTGGAGTATCAGAGACACGGGGAGGGGAGATTGGAGTATCAGAGACACGGGGAGGGGAGATTGGAGTATCAGAGACACGGGGAGGGGAGATTGGAGTATCAGAGACACGGGGAGGGGAGATTGGAGTATCAGAGACACGGGGAGGGGAGATTGGAGTATCAGAGACACGGGGAGGGGAGATTGGAGTATCAGAGACACGGGGCGGGGAGATTGGAGTATCAGGGACACGGGGAGGGGAGATTGGAGTATCAGAGACACGG
>NC_140997.1:236546723-236577213 GCF_052327205.1 Somniosus microcephalus | reverse complement strand
CCACAGACACTGATTCTCACTGGGGTACAGTTCCACAGACACTGACTCTCACTGGGGTACAGTTCCACAGACACTGACTCCCACTGTGGTACAGTTCCACAGACACTGACTCTCACTGGGGTACAGTTCCACAGACACTGACTCTCACTGGGGCACAGTTTCACAGACACTGATTCTCACTGGGGTACAGTTCCACAGACACTGACTCTCACTGGGGTACAGTTCCACAGACACTGACTCTCACTGGGGTACAGTTCCACAGACACTGACTCTCACTGGGGTACAGTTCCACAGACACTGACTCTCACTGGGGTACAGTTCCACAGACACTGACTCTCACTGGGGTACAGTTCCACAGACACTGACTCTCACTGGGGTACAGTTCCACAGACACTGACTCTCACTGGGGTACAGTTCCACAGACACTGACTCTTACTGGGGTACAGTTCCACAGACACTGACTCTCACTGGGGTACAGTTCCACAGACACTGACTCTCACTGGGGTACAGTTCCACAGACACTGACTCTTACTGGGGTACAGTTTCACAGACACTGACTCTCACTGGGGTACAGTTTCACAGACACTGACTCTCACTGGGGTACAGTTCCACAGACACTGACTCTTACTGGGGTACAGTTCCACAGGCACTAACTCTCACTGGGGTACAGTTCCACAGACACTGACTCTCACTGGGGTACAGTTCCACAGACACTGACTCTCACTGGGGTACAGTTCCACAGACACTGACTCTCACTGGGGTACAGTTCCACAGACACTGACTCTCACTGGGGTACAGTTCCACAGACACTGATTCTCACTGGGGTACAGTTCCACAGACACTGACTCTCACTGGGGTACAGTTCCACAGACACTGACTCCCACTGTGGTACAGTTCCACAGACACTGACTCTCACTGGGGTACAGTTCCACAGACACTGACTCTCACTGGGTTAGAATTCCACAGACACTGACTCTCACTGGGGTACAGTTCCACAGACACTGACTCTCACTGGGGTACAGTTCCACAGACACTGACTCCCACTGGGGTACAGTTCCACAGACACTGACTCTCACTGGGGTACAGTTCCACAGACACTGACTCTCACTGGGGTACAGTTCCACAGACACTGACTCCCACTGTGGTACAGTTCCACAGACACTGACTCTCACTGGGGTACAGTTCCACAGACACTGACTCTCACTGGGTTAGAATTCCACAGACACTGACTCTCACTGGGGTACAGTTCCACAGACACTGACTCTCACTGGGGTACAGTTCCATAGACACTGACTCTCACTGGGGTACAGTTCCACAGACACTGACTCTCACTGGGGTACCGTTCCACAGACACTGACTCTCACTCGGGTACAGTTCCACAGACACTGACATTCACTGTGGTACAGTTCCACAGACACTGACTCTCACTGGGGTACAGTTCCACAGACACTGACTCTCACTGGGGCACAGTTTCACAGACACTGATTCTCACTGGGGTACAGTTCCACAGACACTGACTCTCACTGGGGTACAGTTCCACAGACACTTACTCTCACTGGGGTACAGTTCCACAGACACTGACTCTCACTGGGGTACAGTTCCACAGACACTGACTCTCACTGGGGTACAGTTCCACAGACACTGACTCTCACTGGGGTACAGTTCCACAGACACTGACTCTCACTGGGGTACAGTTCCACAGACACTGACTCTCACTGGGGTACAGTTCCACAGACACTGACTCTCACTGGGGTACAGTTCCACAGACACTGACTCTTACTGGGGTACAGTTCCACAGACACTGACTCTCACTGGGGTACAGTTCCACAGACACTGACTCTCACTGGGGTACAGTTCCACAGACACTGACTCTTACTGGGGTACAGTTTCACAGACACTGACTCTCACTGGGGTACAGTTTCACAGACACTGACTCTCACTGGGGTACAGTTCCACAGACACTGACTCTTACTGGGGTACAGTTCCACAGGCACTAACTCTCACTGGGGTACAGTTCCACAGACACTGACTCTCACTGGGGTACAGTTCCACAGACACTGACTCTCACTGGGGTACAGTTCCACAGACAGTGACTCTCACTGGGGTACAGTTCCACAGACACTGACTCTCACTGGGGTACAGTTCCACAGACACTGACTCTCACTGGGGTACAGTTCCACAGATACTGACTCTCACTGGGGTACAGTTCCACAGACACTGACTCTCACTGGGGTACAGTTCCACAGACACTGACTCTCACTGGGGTACAGTTCCACAGACACTGACTCTCACTGGGGTACAGTTCCACAGACACTGACTCTCACTGGGGTACAGTTCCACAGACTGACTCTCACTGGGGTACAGTTCCACAGACACTGACTCTCACTGGGGTACAGTTCCACAGACTGACTCTCACTGGGGTACAGTTCCACAGACACTGACTCTCACTGGGGTACAGTTCCACAGACTGACTCTCACTGGGGTACAGTTCCACAGACACTGACTCTCACTGGGGTACAGTTCCACACACTGACTCTCACTGGGGTACAGTTCCACAGACTGACTCTCACTGGGACACAGTTCCACAGACACTGACTCTCACTGGGGTACAGTTCCACAGACACTGACTCTCACTGGGGTACAGTTCCACAGACTGACTCTCACTGGGGTACAGTTCCACAGACTGACTCTCACTGGGGTACAGTTCCACAGACTGACTCTCACTGGGACACAGTTTCACAGACACTGACTCTCACTGGGGTACAGTTCCACAGACACTGACTCTCACTGGGGTACAGTTCCACAGACTGACTCTCACTGGGGTACAGTTCCACAGACACTGACTCTCACTGGGGTACAGTTCCACAGACTGACTCTCACTGGGGTACAGTTCCACACACTGACTCTCACTGGGGTACAGTTCCACAGACTGACTCTCACTGGGACACAGTTCCACAGGCACTGACTCTCACTGGGACACAGTTCCACAGACACTGACTCTCAATGGGGTACAGTTCCACAGACTGACTCTCACTGGGGTACAGTTCCACAGACACTGACTCTCACTGGGGTACAGTTCCACAGACTGACTCTCACTGGGACACAGTTCCACAGGCACTGACTCTCACTGGGACACAGTTTCACAGACACTGACTCTCACTGGGGTACAGTTCCACAGACACTGACTCTTACTGGGGTACAGTTCCACAGGCACTGACTCTCACTGGGGTACAGTTCCACAGGCACTGACTCTCACTGGGGTACAGTTCCACAGACACTGACTCTTACTGGGGTACAGTTCCACAGGCACTAACTCTCACTGGGGTACAGTTCCACAGACACTGACTCTCACTGGGGTACAGTTCCACAGACACTGACTCTCACTGGGGTACAGTTCCACAGACACTGACTCTCACTGGGGTACAGTTCCACAGACACTGACTCTCACTGGGGTACAGTTCCACAGACACTGACTCTCACTGGGGTACAGTTCCACAGATACTGACTCTCACTGGGGTACAGTTCCACAGACACTGACTCTCACTGGGGTACAGTTCCACAGACACTGACTCTCACTGGGGTACAGTTCCACAGACACTGACTCTCACTGGGGTACAGTTCCACAGACACTGACTCTCACTGGGGTACAGTTCCACAGACTGACTCTCACTGGGGTACAGTTCCACAGACACTGACTCTCACTGGGGTACAGTTCCACAGACTGACTCTCACTGGGGTACAGTTCCACAGACACTGACTCTCACTGGGGTACAGTTCCACAGACTGACTCTCACTGGGGTACAGTTCCACAGACACTGACTCTCACTGGGGTACAGTTCCACAGACACTGACTCTC
The DNA here is from genome assembly GCF_052327205.1 of Somniosus microcephalus. NCBI lineage: Eukaryota > Metazoa > Chordata > Chondrichthyes > Squaliformes > Somniosidae > Somniosus > Somniosus microcephalus. The sequence continues at coordinate 236,573,357 of NC_140997.1, read as the reverse complement.
ACTGGGTTACAGTTCCACAGACTGACTCTCACTGGGGTAGAGTTCCACAGACACTGACTCTCACTGGGGTAAAGTTCCACAGACACTGACTCTCACTGGGGTACAGTTCCACAGACACTGACTCTCACTGGGGTACAGTTCCACAGACACTGACTCTCACTGGGGTACAGTTCCACAGACACTGACTCTCACTGGGGTACAGTTCCACAGACACTGACTCTCACTGGGGTACAGTTCCACAGACACTGACTCTCACTAGGGTACAGTTCCACAGACACTGACTCTCACTGGGGTACGGGTTCCACAGGCACTGATTCTCACTGGGGTACAGTTCCACAGACACTGACTCTCACTGGGGTAGAGTTCCACAGACACTGACTCTCACTGGGGTACAGTTCCACAGACACTGACTCTCACTGGGGTACAGTCCCACAGACACTGACTCTCACTGGGGTACAGTTCCACTGACACTGACTCTCACTGGGGTACAGTTCCACAGACACTGACTTTCACTGGGGTACAGTTCCACAGACACTGACTCTTACTGGGGTACAGTTCCACAGGCACTAACTCTCACTGGGGTACAGTTCCACAGACACTGACTCTCACTGGGGTACAGTTCCACAGACACTGACTCTCACTGGGGTACAGTTCCACAGACACTGACTCTCACTGGGGTACAGTTCCACAGACACTGACTCTCACTGGGGTACAGTTCCACAGATACTGACTCTCACTGGGGTACAGTTCCACAGACACTGACTCTCACTGGGGTACAGTTCCACAGACACTGACTCTCACTGGGGTACAGTTCCACAGACACTGACTCTCACTGGGGTACAGTTCCACAGACACTGACTCTCACTGGGGTACAGTTCCACAGACTGACTCTCACTGGGGTACAGTTCCACAGACACTGACTCTCACTGGGGTACAGTTCCACAGACTGACTCTCACTGGGGTACAGTTCCACAGACACTGACTCTCACTGGGGTACAGTTCCACAGACTGACTCTCACTGGGGTACAGTTCCACAGACACTGACTCTCACTGGGGTACAGTTCCACAGACACTGACTCTCACTGGGTTACAGTTCCACAGACTGACTCTCACTGGGGTACAGTTCCACAGACACTGACTCTCACTGGGGTAAAGTTCCACAGACACTGACTCTCACTGGGGTACAGTTCCACAGACACTGACTCTCACTGGGGTACAGTTCCACAGACACTGACTCTCACTGGGGTACAGTTCCACAGACACTGACTCTCACTGGGGTACAGTTCCACAGACACTGACTCTCACTGGGGTACAGTTCCACAGACACTGACTCTCACTAGGGTACAGTTCCACAGACACTGACTCTCACTGGGGTACGGGTTCCACAGGCACTGATTCTCACTGGGGTACAGTTCCACAGACACTGACTCTCACTGGGGTAGAGTTCCACAGACACTGACTCTCACTGGGGTACAGTTCCACAGACACTGACTCTCACTGGGGTACAGTCCCACAGACACTGACTCTCACTGGGGTACAGTTCCACTGACACTGACTCTCACTGGGGTACAGTTCCACAGACACTGACTTTCACTGGGGCACAGTTCCACAGACACTGACTCTCACTGAGGTACAGTTCCACAGACACTGACACTCACTGGGGTACAGTTCCACAGACACTGACTCTCACTGGGGTACAGTTCCACAGACACTGACTTTCACTGGGGCACAGTTCCACAGACACTGACTCTCACTGGGGTACAGTTCCACAGACACTGACTCTCACTGGGTACAGTTCCACAGACACTGACTCTCACTGGGGTACAGTTCCACAGACACTGACTCTCACTGGGGTACAGTTCCACAGACACTGACTCTCACTGGGGTACAGTTCCACAGATACTGACTCTCACTGGGGTACAGTTCCACAGACACTGACTCTCACTGGGGTACAGTTCCACAGATACTGACTCTCACTGGGGTACAGTTCCACTGACACTGACTCTCACTGGGGTACAGTTCCACAGACACTGACTCTCACTGAGGTACAGTTCCACAGACACTGACACTCACTGGGGTACAGTTCCACAGACACTGACTCTCACTGGGGTACAGTTCCACAGACACTGACTTTCACTGGGGTACAGTTCCACAGACACTGACTCTCACTGGGGTACAGTTCCACAGACACTGACACTCACTGGGGTACAGTTCCACAGACACTGACTCTCACTGGGGTACAGTTCCACAGACACTGCCTCTCACTGGGGTACATCTACTGTACAGTTATAATCAATTCACACTACAGCTGTGAACATGGGGGCACAGGGAAGCAATTGGTGGGATTGAAGTGGGGCCGAGGAGATGAACATAAAAACATAAGAACATAAGAAGTAGGAGCAGGAGTAGGCCATACGGCCCCTCGGGCCTGCTCCACCATTCAATAGGATCATGGCTGATCCGAACCTAGACTCACGTCCACTTCCCTGCCCGCTCCCCGTAACCCCTAATTCCCTTATCAGCTAGGAAACTGTCTATCTCCGTTTTAAATTTATTTAATGTCGCAGCTTCCACAGCTCTCTGGGGTAGCAAATTCCATAGATTTACTACCCTCTGAGTGAAGAAGTTTCTCCTCATCTCAGTTTTGAAAGGGCAGCCCCTTATTCTAAGATTATGTCCCCTAGTTCTAGTCTCACCCATCAGTGGAAACATCCTCACCGCATCCACCCAATCAAGCCCCCTTACAATCTTGTATGTTTCGATAAGATCGCCTCTCATTCTTCTGAACTCCAATGAGTAGAGGCCCAACCTACTCAACCTTTCCTCATAAGTCAACCCCCTCATCTCCGGAATCAACCGAGTGAACCTTCTCTGAACCGCCTCGAGAGCAAGTATATCTTTTCTTAAATATGGAAACCAAAACTGTACGCAGTATTCCAGGTGTGGCCGCACCAGTACCCTGTATAACTGAAGCAAGACTTCTCTGCTTTTATACTCCATCCCCCTTACAATAAAAGCCAAGATTCCATTGGCCTTCCTGATCACCTGCTGCACCTGCATACTAACCTTCTGTGTTTCATGCACCAGGACCCCCAGATCCCTTTGTACTGCAGCACTTTGCAGTTTCTCTCCATTTAGATAATAACTTGCTCTTTGATTTTTTCTGCCAAACTGCATAACCTCACACTTTCCAACATTATATTCCATCTGCCAAAATTCTGCCCACTCACTTAGCCTGTCTATGTCCTTTTGCAGGTTTTTTATGTCCTCCTTACTCACTGCTTTCCCTCCCATCTTTGTATCATCGGCAAACTTGGATACGTTGCACTCGGTCCCTTCCTCCAAATCGTTAATATAGATTGTAAAGAGTTGGGGTCCCAGCACTGGCCCCTGCGGAGCACCACTAGTCACTGATTGCCAACCCGAGAATGAACCATTTATCCCAACTCTCTGTTTTCTGTTAGATAGCCAATCTTCCACCCATGCCAGTATATTACCCCCAATCCCGTGATTTTTTATCTTGTGCAGTAATCTTTTGTGTGGCACCTTGTCAAATGCCTTTTGGAAGTCAAAATACACCACATCCACTGGTTCTCCTTTATCCACCCTGTTTGTTACGTCCTCAAAGAATTCGAGCAAATTTGTCAAACATGACCTCCCCTTCATAAAACCATGCTGACTCTGTCCGATTAAATTATGCTTATCCAAATGTACTGTTACTGCTTCCTTAATAATGGACTCCAACGTTTTACCAACCACAGATGTTAGGCTAACTGGTCTATAGTTTCCAGCCTTTTGTCTACTTCCCTCTTCCAATCTGCTGGGACCTTTCCTGAATCCAGGGAGTTTTGGAAAATTACCACTAATGCATCCACAATCCCTACCGCTACTTCTCTCAAGACCCTAGGATGTAAGCCATCAGGTCCAGGGGATTTATCCGCCTTTAGTCCCATTATCTTACCGAGTACCACCTCCTTAGTGATTTTAATCGTGTTTAGCTCCTCCCCCCCCATAGCCCCCTGTTTGTCCAGTGTTGGGATATTTTTAGTGTCCTCTACTGTAAAGACTGATACAAAATATTTGTTCAGCGTTTTTGCCATCTCCATGTTCCCCACTACTAATTTCCCGGTCTCACCCTCTAAGGGATCAACATTCACTTTAGCCACCCTTTTTCTTTTTATATAACTGTAGAAACTCTTGCTATCTGTTTTTATATTTTTTGCTAGTTTACTTTCATAATCTATCTTCCCTTTCTTAATTAATCTTTTAGTTATTCTTTGCTGGCTTTTAAATGCTTCCCAATCTTCTATCCTCCCACTAGATTTGGCTACTTTATATGCCCTTGTTTTCAGTCGGATACTATCCTTTATGACTTTACTTAGCCACGGATGGCTGTCTTTTCTTTTACGCCCCTTTTTCATCAGTGGAATATATTTTTCTTGAAAGTTGTGAAATATCTCCTTGAATGTAAAGCACTGCTCATGTACCGTCTTACACTTTAATCTATTTTCCCGGTCCACTTTAGTCAACTCTGCTCTCATACCTTCATAGTCTCCTTTATTTAAGCTTAGTACGCTGGTTTGAGATCCAACTCTCTCACCCTCCAACTGAATTTGGAATTCAACCATGTTATGGTCACTCATTCCAAGGGGATCCTTTACTAGGACATTTTTTATTAATCCTGTGTGGCGACACGCCACCACTGGACATAATCCGCTCACGGCGGCACAGACAGTCTAAGCAGAAGCCCCCAGCCGGGGGCCCTTTCCTCCAGCAACTTGTTTCCCGCAGGGACAGGCTGCCGGGAGCACTTCCTGTCTGGGAAGTATTTAAGTGGATGCGCGGGCTTTTCTAGTTCCTGTTTGTCATGTGGTTGGAATAAAGCAGTTGTGTTTTCAATAGCTCTGGTCTCGACTCCCACGTTTGCCGCGGTATCTCAACACTGGTGACCCCGACGCTCAGGACGAATCCTAAGCTAGCATGGCGGATACAAACGCAGTCACGGTTAAATTACCAGACTTTTGGGAGAACCTCGCCGAAGCCTGGTTCGTTCAAGCTGAGTCCAGATTCCGGCTGAAAGGCATTACAGTCGACGCCACGAAGTACGACTACCTCGTCGCCTCGCTCACCTACGCTACAGTCCCCAAGGTTTGGGCAGCGCTGCAGAATCCACCAACGGAGGGCAAGTACGAACATCTGAAGGCTGCGCTACTTAAAAAATTTCAAACGTCCTCTTACCAGCGCCACTGCCAACTCCTGGACCTCCCCGGCCTTGGTGACGCTTCACCATCAGACCTGCTTTCCCACATGCTGTCCCTCTCAGACGACAAAAACCCCAGCGCCCTTTTTCGCACGCTTTTCATTCGGCAGCTCCCCGCCAGCATCCGCCTGCTCATTGTGGAGTCTGACTCCACGGACCTGAATGATATAGCCGAAAAGGCCGACCGGCTGCTCTCTGCACAGGCCGCTCGCGACGTCGCACCCGACCTCACGGCAACGACCACGCGGTCTTCCCGGGCCGCTAGGCCCGACCGCCCTACCACTCCGGGTCACTGCTACTACCACACCCGTTTTGGCGCTAGGGCTCAACGCTGCACACCACCGTGTACCTTCAAACCCCCCCCCGCACCGGCCCCCGCGATGGCCGCGGGGCAGAAGGAGCCCCTACTGTACGTCACTGACGACAGAACCAACCGCCGATTTCTGTGCGACACAGGGGCCCAGCACAGCATCACCCCCGCCTCCGCCCTCGAGATCCAACGCGGCACACGGGGTATCACACTGGCTGCAGCCAACGGCTCTGAAATCCGCACATATGGCACCCGCATGGTCACGCTCGACCTCGCGGGCCGCCGCTACTGCTGGGAGTTCCTCACAGCCAAGGTCCTCTGCCCACTCATCGGCGCCGACTTCCTACGCGCCCACGGCCTCCTTGTCGACATTCCGAGGCACCGCCTCGTCGACATCAACACTATGGCCCCCATCCCCGGCGCCTTTTCCCCGGCCCGTTCGGCCGGCCTGACGACCTACTGCCTCGCCAGAGCCACGGACGACTACTCGGCACTCCTAGCTGAGTTTCCCGCCCTCACTAACCCGACCTTTTCGGCCAAAGCCGCCAAGCACGGTGTGGAACACTATATCCCCACCACCGGCCCCCCAGTTTCTGCCCACGCCCGCAGACTCAACCCGGCCAAGCTGGAAATCGCGCGGGCCGGGTTCACCAACATGGAACAACTCGGCATCATCCGCCGCTCCAGCAGCCCTTGGGCCTCGCCCCTCCACATCGCCCCCAAGCCCGGCGGAGGCTGGCGCCCTTGCGGGGACTACCGCCGCCTCAACGACGCCACCACCCCCGATCGATACCCGGTGCCACACATCCAGGACTTCTCGGCCCGACTGGCCGGACGAACCGTCTTTTCCAAAGTCGACCTGGTGCGCGGTTACCACCAAGTCCCCGTACACCCCGCGGACATCCCCAAAACAGCCGTCATCACCCCATTCGGCCTGTTCGAGTTCCTGAGGATGCCCTTCGGCCTCAAGAATGCAGCACAGGCTTTCCAGCGCCTTATGGACTCAGTCCTCCGGGACCTGAACTTCCTATTCGTCTATCTAGACGACATTCTCGTGGCCAGCTCCTCCAAACAGGAACACCTCGAACACCTTCGCATCCTGTTCGGGCGCCTAGCCCAACACGGGCTCATCCTCAGCCCGGCGAAGTGCCAATTCGGCCTAACCGAGATCGATTTTCTCGGTCACCACATCACCCCTGCTGGGGCCGTCCCCCTGCCCAACAAGGTGCAGGCCGTCCAGCAATTCCCCCGCCCCACAACCATCAAGGGCCTCCAGGAGTTCCTCGGGATGGTGAACTTCTACAACAGGTTCATCCCCAGAGCCGCAGCCCTCATGAAGCCCCTATACGACTCCTTCCGAGGAAAATCCGGCAAGATGGACGTAGCCTGGACCACTGACACGGCAGCCACCTTCGACGCCACCAAAAACGCGCTCGCCGACGCCACTCTGCTCGCGCACCCGAGGGCCGATGCCCGGGTCGCGCTCACCACCGACGCCTCCGACCACGCGGTCGGGGCCGTGTTCGAGCAGTGGGTCAATGGCGCGTGGCAGCCACTTGCCTTCTACAGCCGCCAACTGCGCCCCCCGGAGGTCAAATACTCCACTTTCGACCGCGAGCTTCTCGCACTCCACCTGTCGGTCCGCCATTTCAGGTTCCTCCTGGAAGGCCGCCCCTTCACCGCGTATGTGGACCACAAGCCACTCACATACGCGATGGCCAAGCACACCGAACCCTGGTCCACTAGGCAGCAACGCCAGCTCGCGGCCGTCTCCGAGTTTACTACGGACATTCAGCACGTCTCCGGTAGAGACAACGTTGTCGCCGACTGCCTTTCCCGTCCCGCCGTCTGTGCGAATCACCTCGCGGTCGACTACGCACAACTAGCAGCGGCCCAGCTCACGGACCCAGACCACCTCTCGGCGGCTACCAGCCTGCCAGGGCTACGCCTAGCCAAGGTCGCGCACGGGCCCGAAGCCACGGCAGTCACGTGCGACGTCTCACTCGGCCAACCCAGGCCGGTCGTCCCTGAGACCTGGCGCCGCCGCGTTTTCGACGCGCTCCACGGGCTCTCTCACCCGGGCTCCCGCGCATCCGTCAAACTCCTCTCCAAGCGCTTCGTCTGGCGCGGCCTCAGCAGAGATGTTCGGACTTGGGCCACCTCCTGCCTCGCCTGCCAACGGGCTAAGGTACAGCTGCACACCAAAGCACCCCTGGGAGACTTCGAGGTACCCAGCCGCCGCTTCGACCATGTACACGTCGACATCGTCGGTCCCCTGCCGCCATCGCAAGGCCAAACTTATCTCCTCACGATGGTCGACCGCTACACACGCTGGCCTGAGGCAGTGCCGCTGACCTCCACCACCACAGCCGACATCGCCAGGACGTTCGTTAACACCTGGGTTGCGAGGTTCGGCGTACCGGCCGACATAACCTCCGACAGAGGCGCCCAGTTCACCTCCGAACTCTGGACGGCCACAGCACGCAACCTCGGGGTGACGCTCCACCGCACCACGGCGTACCACCCGCAGGCCAACGGACTTTGTGAACGCTTCCACAGGTCACTCAAGGCCTCACTCCGCGCCGGCCTGCAGGACAGTACCTGGACTGACCGCCTACCGTGGGTGCTACTCGGCCTACGCACCGCGGTCAAGGAAGACCTCCAGTCCTCGGCAGTGGAGTTAGTCTACGGACAACCGCTGCGCGTCCCAGGCGAATTCCTTCCGGAGCCTACCAAGCCTTGGTCGGCCGAACAGCAGCGGCTCGACTCTTTCTCTTCCGCTCAGCAGTTCGCCCCACTTCCGGTCAACCGACACGGCGAACTCGCACCTCACGTCCCGCCAAATTTACAGCAGGCGCGCTTCGTCTTCGTGTGACACGACGCGCACCGCGGGCCCCTGCGACCCCCGTACGACGGTCCGTACGAGGTACTACAAACCGGGGACAAGGTCTTCAAGCTGCGACTCGGCGACAGGGTCGAGACAGTCTCCATCGACCGGCTCAAACCAGCACACACAGAACCAGGGGAACAGGTCCCCGTGGCCCAGCCTCCAACTAGAGGCCGTCCCCCCGGCAAGCCAGCACAGCCGGCGGCAAACCGCCCGACCCAACCAACCAGACCGGCGACCACTCAGAGCCGCTGCGGCAGAACCATTAGACCACCGTCACGACTCGTCCACTCCTCCTAAGCGGATTCTGGGGGGAGCTCTGTGGTGACACGCCACCACTGGACATAATCCGCTCACGGCGGCACAGACAGTCTAAGCAGAAGCCCCCAGCCGGGGGCCCTTTCCTCCAGCAACTTGTTTCCCGCAGGGACAGGCTGCCGGGAGCACTTCCTGTCTGGGAAGTATTTAAGTGGATGCGCGGGCTTTTCTAGTTCCTGTTTGTCATGTGGTTGGAATAAAGCAGTTGTGTTTTCAATAGCTCTGGTCTCGACTCCCATGTTTGCCGCGGTATCTCAACACCTGTCTCATTACACAGGACCAGATCTAAGATTGCCTGCCCCCTGGTTGGTTCAGTAACATACTGCTCAAGTAACCCGTCCCTAATGCACTCTATGAACTCTTCGTTAAGGCTGCCCTGCCCAATTTTATTTGTCCAGTCAATATGAAAGTTAAAATCCCCCATGATTATAGCTGTTCCCTTATTACAAGCCCCAACTATTTCCTGATTTATACTCTGGCCGACAGAGTTGCAACTGTTAGGAGGCCTATAGACTATGCCCACTAGTGACTTTTTCCCCTTATTATTCCTTATCTCCACCCAAACTGTTTCACTATCCTGATCCTTTGACCCAATATCATTTCTCACTATTGCAGTGATTCCATCCTTTATTAACATAGCCACCCCACCTTCCTTTCCTTCCTGTCTGTCCTTCCTAATTGTCAAATACCCCTGGATGTTTAGTTCCCAGTCATGGTCACCTTGCAGCCATGTTTCTGTAATGGCCACCAGATCATACCCATGTGTAGTTATTTGTACCGTCAACTCGTCTATTTTGTTACGAATGCTGCGTGCATTCAGATGAAGAACTTTTAAATATGTTTTGTGACAATTTATTCCTGCTTTTACCCCCTTTACTGCTTTACCTTTATCTTTATACATTCTGTCCCTTCCTGACATGCTCTGGTTTTTAATTCCCCCACTGCTACCTTGTTCTATTGCCTTCTCCGCTGACATTTTTATTTTTTGCTCTCTTGAAACCTCTCCCCCACTAGTTAGTTTAAAGCCCTCTCTACAGCCCTAGTTATTCGATTCGCCAGGATTCTAGTCCTAGCACTGGCCAAGTGAAGTCCGTCCCAACGGAACAGCTCTCTCCTGTCCCTGTACTGGTGCCAGTGTCCCAGGAAGCAAAACCCATTTCTCCCACGCCAGTCTTTGAGCCACGCATTTAACTCTCTGATTTTATTTACCCTAGCCAAATTTGCTCGTGATGGTTCGTACCTTCCCTGTAGACTTCACACCTTTCCAGATACAGAAGTAGACAATAATCCAGGTTGCCAGGACACACAGGAGCATCTGCCAGTTGATTGATCCGAGCTGATCGATTCCACCCGAGATCCGCAGCACTTTCCTCCTGAAAGTGTTAATGTAGTCGTTAAACAAACATCCCACAAAACCTTTCAATGGGCATGGGGAGTGAGGGGGAGAGTGGGATTAGACTGGGTGGGATATTAAAGGGTACGGGGAGTGAAGGGGAGAGTGGGGTTAGACTGGGTGGGATATTAAAGGGTACGGGGAGTGAGCGGGAGAGTGGGATTAGACTGGGTGGGATATTAAAGTGTGTGGGGAGTGAGGGGGAGAGTGGGATTAGACTGGGTGGGATATTAAAGGGTACGGGGAGTGAGGGGGAGAGTGGGATTAGACTGGGTGGGATATTAAAGTGTGTGGGGAGTGAGGGGGAGAGTGGGATTAGACTGGGTGGGATATTAAAGGGTACGGGGAGTGAGGAGGAGAGTGGGATTAGACTGGGTGTGATATTAAAGGGTTTGGGGAGTGAGGGGGAGAGTGGGATTAGACTGGGTGGGATATTAAAGGGTGTGGGGAGTGAGGGGGAGAGTGGGATTAGACTGGGTGGGATATTAAAGGGTACTGGGAGTGAGGGGAGAGTGGGATTAGACTGGGTGGGATATTAAAGGGTACGGGGAGTGAGGGGGAGAGTGGGATTAGACTGGGTGGGATATTAAAGGGTACGGGGAGTGAGGGGAGAGTGGGATTAGACTGGGTGGGATATTAAAGGGTACGGGGAGTGAGGGGGAGAGTGGGATTAGACTGGGTGGGATATTAAAGGGTGCGGGGAGTGAGGGGGAGAGTGGGATTAGACTGGGTGGGATATTAAAGGGTGTGGGGAGTGAGGGGGAGAGTGGGATTAGACTGGGTGGGATATTAAAGGGTATGGGGAGTGAGGGGGAGAGTGGGATTAGACTGGGTGAGATATTAAAGGGTACGGGGAGTGAGGGGGAGAGTGGGATTAGACTGGGTGGGATGTTAAAGGGTGCGGGGATTGAGCAGGAGAGTGGGATTAGACTGGGTGGGATATTAAAGGGTACGGGGAGTGAGGGGGAGAGTGGGATTAGACTGGGTGGGATATTAAAGGGTGCGGGGATTGAGCAGGAGAGTGGGATTAGACTGGGTGGGATATTAAAGGGTGCGGGGAGTGAGGGGAGAGTGGGATTAGACTGGGTGGGATATTAAAGGGAATGGGGAGTGAGGGGGAGAGAGGGATTAGACTGGGTGGGATATTAAATGGTACAGAGAGTGAGCAGGAGAGTGGGACTAGACTGGGTGGGATATTAAAGGGAATGGGGAGTGAGGGGGAGAGTGGGATTAGACTGGGTGGGATATTAAATGGTACAGAGAGTGAGCGGGAGAGTGGGATTAGACTGGGTGGGATATTAAAGCGTGTGGGGAGTGAGGGGGAGAATGGGATTAGACTGGGTGGGATATTAAAGGGTGTGGGGAGTGAGGGGGAGAGTGGGATTAGACTGGGTGGGATATTAAATGGTATGGGGAGTGAGGGGGAGAGTGGGATTAGACTGGGTGTGATATTAAAGGGTACGGGGAGTGAGGGGGAGAGTGGGATTAGACTGGGTGGGATATTAAAGGGTGCGGGGAGTGAGGGGGAGAGTGGGATTAGACTGGGTGGGATATTAAAGGGTACGGGGAGTGAGGGGGAGAGTGGGATTCGACTGGGTGGGATATTAAAGGGTATGGGGAGTGAGGGGGAGAGTGGGATTAGACTGGGTGGGATATTAAAGGGTATGGGGAGTGAGGGGGAGAGTGGGATTAGACTGGGTGGGATATTAAAGGGTACGGGGAGTGAGGGGGAGAGTGGGATTAGACTGGGTGGGATATTAAAGGGTACGGGGAGTGAGGGGGAGAGTGGGATTAGACTGGGTGGGATATTAAAGGGTATGGGGAGTGAGGGGGAGAGTGGGATTAGACTGGGTGAGATATTAAAGGGTACGGGGAGTGAGGGGGAGAGTGGGATTAGACTGGGTGGGATGTTAAAGGGTGCGGGGATTGAGCAGGAGAGTGGGATTAGACTGGGTGGGATATTAAAGGGTACGGGGAGTGAGGGGGAGAGTGGGATTAGACTGGGTGGGATATTAAAGGGTGCGGGGATTGAGCAGGAGAGTGGGATTAGACTGGGTGGGATATTAAAGGGTGCGGGGAGTGAGGGGAGAGTGGGATTAGACTGGGTGGGATATTAAAGGGAATGGGGAGTGAGGGGGAGAGAGGGATTAGACTGGGTGGGATATTAAATGGTACAGAGAGTGAGCAGGAGAGTGGGACTAGACTGGGTGGGATATTAAAGGGAATGGGGAGTGAGGGGGAGAGTGGGATTAGACTGGGTGGGATATTAAATGGTACAGAGAGTGAGCGGGAGAGTGGGATTAGACTGGGTGGGATATTAAAGCGTGTGGGGAGTGAGGGGGAGAATGGGATTAGACTGGGTGGGATATTAAAGGGTGTGGGGAGTGAGGGGGAGAGTGGGATTAGACTGGGTGGGATATTAAATGGTATGGGGAGTGAGGGGGAGAGTGGGATTAGACTGGGTGTGATATTAAAGGGTACGGGGAGTGAGGGGGAGAGTGGGATTAGACTGGGTGGGATATTAAAGGGTGCGGGGAGTGAGGGGGAGAGTGGGATTAGACTGGGTGGGATATTAAAGGGTACGGGGAGTGAGGGGGAGAGTGGGATTCGACTGGGTGGGATATTAAAGGGTATGGGGAGTGAGGGGGAGAGTGGGATTAGACTGGGTGGGATATTAAAGGGTATGGGGAGTGAGGGGGAGAGTGGGATTAGACTGGGTGGGATATTAAAGGGTACGGGGAGTGAGGGGGAGAGTGGGATTAGACTGGGTGGGATATTAAAGGGTACGGGGAGTGAGGGGGAGAGTGGGATTAGACTGGGTGGGATATTAAAGGGAATGGGGAGTGAGGGGGAGAGTGGGATTAGACTGGGTGGGATATTAAATGGTACAGAGAGTGAGCGGGAGAGTGGGATTAGACTGGGTGGGATATTAAAGTGTGTGGGGAGTGAGGGGGAGAATGGGATTAGACTGGGTGGGATATTAAATGGTATGGGGAGTGAGGGGGAGAGTGGGATTAGACTGGGTGTGATATTAAAGGGTATGGGGAGTGAGGGGGAGAGTGGGATTAGACTGGGTGGGATATTAAAGGGTACGGGGAGTGAGGGGGAGAGTGGGATTAGACTGGGTGGGATATTAAAGGGTACGGGGAGTGAGGGGGAGAGTGGGATTAGACTGGGTGGGATATTAAAGGGAATGGGGAGTGAGGGGGAGAGTGGGATTAGACTGGGTGGGATATTAAATGGTACAGAGAGTGAGCGGGAGAGTGGGATTAGACTGGGTGGGATATTAAAGTGTGTGGGGAGTGAGGGGGAGAATGGGATTAGACTGGGTGGGATATTAAATGGTATGGGGAGTGAGGGGGAGAGTGGGATTAGACTGGGTGTGATATTAAAGGGTATGGGGAGTGAGGGGGAGAGTGGGATTAGACTGGGTGGGATATTAAAGGGTACGGGGAGTGAGGGGGAGAGTGGGATTAGACTGGGTGGGATATTAAAGGGTACGGGGAGTGAGGGGGAGAGTGGGATTAGACTGGGTGGGATATTAAAGGTATGGGGAGTGAGGGGGAGAGTGGGATTAGACTGGGTGGGATATTAAAGGGTGCGGGGAGTGAGCAGGAGAGTGGGATTAGACTGGGTGGGATATTAAAGGGAGAGTACGGGGAGTGAGGGGGAGAGTGGGATTAGACTGGGTGGGATATTAAAGGGTACGGGGAGTGAGGGGGAGAGTGGGATTTGACTTGGTGGGATATTAAAGGGTACGGGGAGTGAGGGGAGAGTGGGATTAAACTGGGTGGGATATTAAAGGGTACGGGGAGTGAGGGGGAGAGTGGGATTAGACTGGGTGGGATATTAAAGGGTGCGGGGAGTGAGGGGGAGAGTGGGATTTGACTTGGTGGGATATTAAAGGGTACGGGGAGTGAGGGGAGAGTGGGGTTAGACTGGGTGGGATATTAAAGGGTACGGGGAGTGAGGGGGAGAGTGGGATTAGACTGGGTGGGATATTAAAGGGTACGGGGAGTGAGGGGGAGAGTGGGATTTGACTTGGTGGGATATTAAAGGGTACGGGGAGTGAGGGGAGAGTGGGGTTAGACTGGGTGGGATATTAAAGGGTACGGGGAGTGAGGGGGAGAGTGGGATTAGACTGGGTGGGATATTAAAGGGTGCGGGGAGTGAGGGGGAGAGTGGGATTAGACTGGGTGGGATATTAAAGGGTACGGGGAGTGAGGGGGAGAGTGGGATTTGACTGGGTGGGGTATTAAAGGGTACGGGGAGTGAAGGGGAGAGTGGGATTAGACTGGGTGGGATATTAAAGGGTGTGGGGAGTGAGGGGGTGAGTGGGATTAGACTGGGTGGGATATTAAAGGGTACGGGGAGTGAGGGGGATAGTGGGATTAGACTGGGTGGGATATTAAAGGGTACGGGGAGTGAGGGGGAGAGTGGGATTAGACTGGGTGGGATATTAAAGGGTACGGGGAGTGAAGGGGAGAGTGGGATTAGACTGGGTGGGATATTAAAGGGTACGGGGAGTGAGCGGGAGAGTGGGATTAGACTGGGTGGGATATTAAAGGGTGTGGGGAGTGAGCGGGTGAGTGGGATTAGACTGGGTGGGATATTAAAGGGTACGGGGAGTGAGGGGGAGAGTGGGATTAGACTGGGTGGGATATTACACTGAATCTAATCCATGCTGTACCTGCCCTGGGAATGTTTGATGGGACAGTGTAGGGTGAGCTTTACTCTGTATCTAACCCGTGCTGTACCTGCCCTGGGAGTGTTTGATGGGACAGTGTAGGGTGAGCTTTACTCTGTATCTAACCCTTGCTGTACCTGCCCTGGGAGTGTTTGATGGGACGGTGTAGAGGGAGCTTTACTCTGTATCTAACCCATGCTGTACCTGCCCTGGGAGTGTTTGATGGGACAGTGTAGAGGGAGCTTTACTCTGTATCTAACCCGTGCTGTACCTGCCCTGGGAGTTTTGATGGGACAGTGTAGAGGGAGCTTTACTCTGTATCTAACCCATGCTGTACCTGCCCTGGGAGTGTTTGATGGGACGGTGTAGAAGGAGCTTTACTCTGTATCTAACCCATGCTGTACCTGCCCTGGGAGTGTTTGATGGGACAGTGTAGAGGGAGCTTTACTCTGTATCTAACCCGTGCTGTACCTGCCCTGGGAGTGTTTGATGGGACGGTGTAGAGGGAGCTTTACTCTGTATCTAACCCATGCTGTACCTGCCCTGGGAGTGTTTGATGTGACACTGGATATTGTATTGATTAGTTATGACTTTCTCCGCCTTAATGTGTACAAATTTCACCCCCGCCAAAGTAATACAAAATATAAACAAAGGTTAAGTCTAATATGGAGATCTCAAACTTACTCCCAGAATTCAATGATGGGGGAGCGCTTGTCCACCAAATCATTGCAGCTAATGTTGAAGGTGGTGGAGTTAACGATGGTCCCGTTGTGGCACTGATCACGCCGGAAGACTTCAGTGCATTCTGGAGTGTTCCATGAGTTTCCACACGTTGCCCAAGGAAGGTTATTGGTGAAGGAATGGATGAGATAATATAGGCCCCAGGCAAGCACCATGATATAATACGTGTTACAGAAAAACACTATCACCATTGAGGCAAAACCCAAACCTGCAAAAGGTAAAAAGACAGGTGAAGAGATTCTTCAAAAGCCCATCAGAGGTGAGGATTGATCGATGCAGCTAATTCTGTGTTTTGATTGAGAGAGCCCAGGTGCCCAGAGTGCAGGACCACACCACACGTGGAATAAGTAGGGGTAAAGATGGTACGCACCAAGACTTAATTATTACATGGCTGCAAGCTTCTCAAAGCCTGTAGGTTGTAGAATGATGGGGAGACAAAGGGAGGTGAGGAGTTCCACAGCCGTGAGGCTGCGGGAAAGAATGAGTTAAGAGTAGGAGACAGTGAGAATGAGTCTGGATTCCATGCGGAGAGGGTGCGGGAAGGGGGAAGAGTTGTTACGACGGGGGATTGGGAAAGGGTGCGAGGGGCAGAGTCATTCTTTACTGTAGCTCAGGCACGATGGGCCAAATGGCCTCCTTCTCTGCTGTAGGTCTGCAGTTGATTAAACAGACGTTTGAATTAGGTTAAACTTTTCTGTTTTTAAAAGTAAGATAACACGATGCTCCAAAACGCTTTGAAAATAGGTTTGATTGTGTTCTCATCCCATCTGTCTTTGTTTTAATCCCTTCCATGTTGGGTTCCTGCTGAGGACCCAGGTGGACACATTGTCCTATTAGTAAATGACTCCGTCCCACTTGGCATCTCACCCCAGGAGCCTGGCTGTTGTGTCAGGGCTTCATTGTGTGGGAGCCTTCATCCAACCACAAACACACCATCGCCAGGACAACCAAAGATCCAGGAGGCATTTCAATGCAAAAATGTGCAGTGCTGGGCCTGACCTCTACTTGGCCAACCATGGAAAGGCAACACGGGAAGAGGCTGCTGAGATTCTGGGTTAGTTTGCCCATCCTCAGTGTGGATCCACAATCTCCCAGCGTGGACACATGCATGGTCCAGACACAAAACCACGGGGGCCAAAATGGGTTTATAATTTCAATTGGATGAGGCTAATGGGTTGAGTACAAAAAGTAAGGATGTCCCATTGCAAGAAATCCCCCACTCTGACCCCATCGTCTTAACACACGACATACAAACCATCACAAGTTGCATTTATTCGGTATTCCTCACATCAGAAAGATATCTCAGAACGCTCAACAGGGTAGAGAAGAAATAACTGACACCAACTGACGAGGAAGTGCAGGTAGATGAATTTAACGCTGGGGTTGAAACAACTCTCTCTCTCTTTATATCTCTGTGTCTCTCCATTTTTATCTCCCTCTCTCTTTCTTTTTCTCTGTCTCTATCTCCCCCCCCTCTCTCTTCCCCTCCTTTTTTCCCCGTCTCTCTGTCCCTCTTTCTCTGCCTCTCCCTTTCTCTGTGTCTCTCCTCTCTCACGCACACAAATGAAAACTTGAATGAAATAAAACACATTTTTATCCAATTTGTTTCTCACCTTTGAAGAGCGGCACGATGTTCCAAGCACCGATACCTCCCTGTTTCATGAACTGCCCCAGTGCAATCTCTAAGAAAAAAACAGGAATTCCTCCCACCAGTACAATCAGCAAATAAGGGATAAGGAAGACTCCTGTGAAGACATAAGGAACAGATAGAACGGTGAGTCATTCTTTCAGTCGTAGATTTGTAGGTTGCACAGATCTGAGACCACTTTCTTCCACAGCTTTCACACAGATTAGAGATCAGGAGAGTTGAAAAGTGTGTGGCTGGTTTTACACGTGAGCTGCACCTCATTACCTCGTACCAGGTAGCTTGTACATGGCCGACCCCTTAACCTGAGACTATGCCCCTGGTTCTAGACTCTCCAGCCAGGGGGAACAGCCTCTCAGCATCTACCCTGTCATGCCCTCCAAAAATTTTATACATTTCAATGAGATCACCTCTCATTCTTCTAAACTCCAGAGAGTATCGGCCCATTCTACACAATCTCTCCTCATAGGACAGCCCTCTCATCCCAGGAATCAATCTCGTGACCCTTCGTTGTGCCGCCTCCAAGGCAAGTATATCCTTCCTTAGATACGGAGACCAAAACTGTGCCCAGTGCCCCAGGTGTGGTCTCACCAAGGCCCTATATAATTACAGCAAGACTTCCTTTCTCCCTCGTGTGTTTATCCAGCTTTCCCTTAAATGTATCTCTGCTATTCGCCTCAACCACTCCCTGTGGTAGCGAGTTCCACATTCTCACCACTCTCTGGGCAAAGAAGTTTCTCCTGAATTCCCTGAATTCCTTATAAGAACATAAGATGTAGGAGCAGGAGTCAGCCATTCGGCCCCTCGAGCCTGCTCCGCCATTCAATAAGATCATGGCTGATCAGATCTTGGCCTCAACTCCACTTCCCTGCCCGCTCCCCATAACCCTCGACTCCCTTATCGTTCAAAAATCTGTCTCTCTCCACCATAAATATATTCACTGACCCAGCCTCCACAGCTCTCTGGGGCAGAGAATTCCACAGATTCATCCTGAAACTGTGCCCCCGAGTTCTAGATTCCCCCACGAGGGGAAACATCCTCTCTGCATCTACCTTGTCGATCCCCCTCAGAATCTTATATGTTTCAATAAGATCGCCTCTCATTCTTCTAAACTCCAATGAGTATAGGCCCAGCCTGCTCAACCTTTCCTCATAAGACAACCCCTTCATCTCCGGAATCAACCTCGTGAACCTTCTCTGAACTGCCTCCAATGCAAGTATATCCCTCCTTAAATAAGGAGACCAAAACTGTACGCAGTACTCCAGGTGTGGTCTCACCAACACCCTGTACAGTTGTAGCAGGACTTCCCTACTTTTATACTCCAACCCCCTTGAAATAAAGGCCAACACTCCATTTCCCTTTCTAATTACTTGCTGTACCTGCATGCTAACTTTTTGTTTCATGTACAAGGACCCCCAGATCCCTCTGTACCGCAGCATTTTGTAATCTCTCTCCATTTAAATAATAATTTGCTTTATTATTTTTCCTACCAAAGTGGATAACCTTGCATTTTCCCACATTAAACTCCATCTGCCAGATTTTTGCCCACTCACTTAGCCTGTCTATATCCCTTTGGAGATTCTTTGTGTCCTCCTCACAGCTTGCTTTCCCACCTATCTTTGTATCATCAGCAAATTTGGCTACATTACACTCGGTCCCTTCATCCAAGTCATTAATATAGATTGTAAATAGTTGAGGCCCCAACACTGATCCCTGTGGCACCCCACTAGTTACTGATTGCCAACCTGAAAATAACCCATTTATCCCAACTCTCTGCTTTCTGTTAGTTAGCCAATCCTCTATCCAATCTAATATATTACCCCCAAACCCGTGAGCTCTTATCTTGTGTAGTAACCTTTTATGTGGCACCTTATCAAATGCCTGCTGGAAATCCAAATACACCACATCCACTGGTTCCCCTTTATCCACCCTGCTCATTACATCCTCAAAGAACTCTAGTAAATTTGTCAAACATGATTTCCCTTTCATAAAACCATGTTGACTCTGCTTGACTATATTAGGATTTTCTAAATGTCCTGCTACCACTTCCTTAATGATGGATTCCAGCATTTTCCCAATGACATATGTTAGGCTAACTGGCCTATAGTTGCCTGCTTTCTGTTTCCCTCCTTTCTTGAATAGAGGAGTTACATTTGCGGTTTTTCAATCCACTGGGGCCTCTTCAGATTCCGGGGAATTTTGGTAGATTACAACCAATGCATCCACTATCTCTGCAGTCACTTCTTTTAAGACCCTAGGATGCAGGCCATCAGGTCCAGGGGACTTGTCCATCTTTAGTCCCATTAGTTTGGCTAGTACTTTTTCTCTAGTGATGGTGATTGTTTTAAGTTCCCCCCTCCCAATAGCCTCTTGATTATCAATTATTGGGATGCTTTTAGTGTCTTCTACCATGAAGGCCGATACAAAATATTTTTCCAAAGTCTCTGCCATGTCCCTGTTTCTCATGATTAATTCCCCAGTCTCATCCTCTAAGGGACCAACGTTTACTTTAGTTACTCTCTTCCTTTTTATATACCTGTAGAAGCTCTTACTGTCTGTTTTTATATTTCTTGCTAGTTTTCTCTCATAATCTATCTTCTCTCTCTTTATTAATTTTTAGTCGTCCTTTGCTGGTTTCTAAAAATTCCCCAATCGTCTGGCCTACCGCTAATCTTCGCAACATTGTATGCCTTTTCCTTCAATTTGATTCCGTCCTTTACTTCCTTAGTTAACCACGGATGGTTCATCCTTCTCATAGAGTCTTTCTTTCTCACTGGAATATATCTTTGTTGAGAGTTATGAAATATCTCCTTAAATGTCTGCCACTGCTGATCTACCGTCTTACCCTTTAATCTATTTTCTCAGTCCACTTTAGCCAACTCGGTCTTCATACTTTTGTAATTGCCTTTATTTAAGCTCAGGACACTAGTTTGAGACCCAAGTTTCTCACCCTCAAACTGAATATGAAATTCTAACGTGCTATGATCACTCTTCCCTAGAGGATCCTTTACTATGAGCTCATTAATTAATCCTGTCTCATTACACATTACCAGATCTAAAATAGCTTGCTCCCTGGTTGGTTCCACAATGCATTGTTCTAAGAAACCATCCCGAATACACTCTATGAACTCTTCCTCAAGGATTGGTGACTATCTTATATTGATGGCCTCTAGTTTTGCTCTTCCCCACACCACACAGTGGAAACAGTCTCCCTGTGTCTACTCTATCAGACCTTTCATAATCTGAAAGACCTCAATTAGGTTCTGTACTGCGGTGACCAGAACTGTACCCAGTATTCCGAGTGTGGTCACACCAGTGTTTTATAAAGTGGCGGGACTATTTCAGCTCCACAATTTCAGTTCGCGCTACTGACATAAACTGATATCACCCCCGGCATCTCATCCGAAGGGGCCATTTCCAACAGCACCACACTCCTTCCCTTTTTACTGGGTGCCGGGTGGCACTGTGTGCCTTCCGATTTACAGGCAAGAGTGCTACCTACTGAGCCAAGCTGCCACAAGGGAATCGGATATATACCTGAAGGGGCTCTGGGGAAAGAGCAGGCGGGGAGTGGGACTAATTGGAGAGCTCTTTCAAAGAGCCGGCACAGGCAGGATGGGCCGAATGGCCTCCCTCTGTGCTGTAAGAGTCAATGGCTCGGAGGGTCAATGAAAGTTGATATTTTCCCTTGCCTTATTTAGCCTGGGCTGTTTGAATGGACTGGTATTTCTGAGCGGGAAGAATGGCCGCTGATCTGTCAGGAGGTTTGTGTTCTGTGGCTGGTTTGTTTGAGGATAAAATAAAATAATAAAATGTTTGAATTTCGAACAGTCGACAACCTGTCAGAAACGATACAGGAGAAGTGGAGAAAAATGCCGCTAGGCCCAGAGACGTTTCTTTTTCTCCCTCAACGCTGTGTTTTATTTTGGGACTGGAGTGTCTGGCAGACATCAAAGAGTGGGAGGAGGCCGGGCCCCTGGGGACCTCAACCCAGTGAAAAGAGGCCAATTGAACAAAGCCCCAGGTCGCTGCCAGTCACCACAGCCACATGGCAGATTACAGCAGCTGTTTGTGTTAAACCCGGGAGAGGGAGAGAGGGAGAGAGAGAGAGAGAGAGGGAGAGAGGGAGAGAGAGAGAGGGAGAGAGAGAAAGAGGGGGGGAGGGAGAGAGGGAGAGAGAGACAGGGAGAGGGAGAGAGAGAGAGAGAAAGAGGGAGAGAGAGAGAGAGAGAGAGAGAGGGTGAGAGGGAGAGAGGGGGAGAGAGGGAGAGGGGGAGAGAGGGAGAGGGGGAGAGAGGGAGGGAGAGAGAGAGAGAGAGGGAGGGAGAGGGAGATGTTGTGTATGTACCTTCAAGAGAAGAACTGATTCTATACTGCAGTACCGGCAGTGACCACCCCTGTATATAACGCCATAGCAGGCTTCTGTATTTCAGTCTTGAGTTCCCCTCTGTTCAGTAAATACCTGTTTTATTGTTCTCCTGCAGTCCGAGTATTATTGATCCTCGGACACTACACTGGCGACGGGCAGGTTTGAACTCACCTGCAGTACTGCATCACCTCACGGGGATCTTTTCCCTGAAGAGAAGCTTCTTGGAGGTCGAAGTCAGAACAGCGGGCGTCGACCGCGGGCAACCGCCCAGGGATCCATCGGAGAGTTGCAGGGGAGGCTGTGGAGAGCTGGGCCTGGCTCCCCAGTCGAGGTGTTCCAGCAAGTCGTGCTGGTAGCAGGTAGTGCGCTGACCCTTCCGGACTGTGGCGGGCTCGGGCTCGATCGAGCGGCTCTGCAAAGGGGCCGTGCAGCGTCGTCGGGAGGAAGAGAGAGAGGGTGGAGTGCACAGGGCGCGGTCGGTGCTCAAGAACCGGGCAGCGTGGAGAGGATAGAACGAGGGGAAGGAAAAGTGATACGCGCCAAAGCCGCGGGTCGCCGCCATTACCCTGTAGAACGCTAGGAGCAGCGTGGCAGTAAGGGGAAGAAGGAAAAGCGCGGGAGGCGCCATTTTATTCCATTGGGGAAGAAGGAAAAGCGCGGGAGGCGCCATTTTATTCCATTGGGGAAGAAAAAGCGCGGGAGGTGCCATTTTAAATCACTCAAGATGCCGAAGAGTGGCAGTATCACTGCTTTCGACAACGAGGTAGAAGACTGGACCACGTATGTGGAAAGAATTGAAGTGTACTGCGAGGCAAATGTGGTGGCCGATGGAAAGAAGTTGTCGGTATTATTAAATTTGATGGGCGCGAGAACGTACAGCCTATTGCGGAATTTAATTACCCCAGCTAAACCAATGGAGAAAAGTTTTGAAGAGATTGTTAATACCTTACAGGAACACCTAAACCCTACACCGCTGCTGATAGCAGAAAGATTCAAGTTCCATAAAAGAAACCAGCACAAAGATGAGAGCAATGCTGACTATCTTACGGAACTATGCAAGTTATCGAAGCACTGCCAGTTCGGAGCAGGACTGGCAGACACCTTACGGGATAAGTTTGTCTGCGGGCTCCAGAGTGAAGGAACCCAGAAACGACTACTTTCGGAAAAGGACCTGACGCTAGAACAGGCTTTCAGCGTGGCAGTATCCTACGAAGCAGCAGCACGGGGAGCTGCGGAAATACAACAGAAACCACAAGAATACAGTGCTAACAAAATGGCGTATGGAGCAGAAAAGTGCTACCGCTGCAGCAGAACAACCCATGATCAGAAGGACTGCTGGTTTAAGGACAAAGTATGCAGGCAATGTGGGAAAATGGGACACATAGCAAGAGTCTGCAGGTCGGGAAAGAAAACCAACACTGCAAGAACTACTAAGGAAAAGTACAAGAAAGTAAAGAAATTGACAGACAGTAGTTCGGAAGGTCAGGAGAGTGATAAGGACTCCAGGAGCAGGAGACTAAGTTGTCTAAAGTTACACAACGTGATCGCAAAGGAGGATCACCGAACCATTTGGGTCACCCTCATGATAGCAGGGTCCCCAGTAAAGATGGAATTGGACACAGGATCAGCCCTAACTGTCATGAATCGATGAGACTATGAGCGGCTATTCCCACACATACCCTTGAAGGACACGTCCATTGTATTGAAGACATACACGGGGCAAAAAGTCTACCCCAGAGGAAAAATAAGGGTGCCAGTTGAATACAACGGCAAGGAAACACAGAAACTGTATCTATATATACTACCAGATGGAGGACCACCATTATTGGGACGTGAATGGATCCGAAAAATACAATTGGATTGGCATTCCATTCAGGGGCTAACTGTGACTGATAAAAAGGATGATGACGCCACACCTGGACGACTGTCAAAGATTCTAACTGACGCGAAAGAGGTGTTCCAACAAGGACTTGGGACTCTAAATGGAGTAACGTCAACGATAAAAATCGAAGATAACGCCAACCCAAAATTTTTTAAGGCCAGACCGGTACCTTACGCGATCCTCCCAGCTGTTGAAGCAGAGCTGGAGAGTCTGGAGCGTTCGGGTGTGCTGTCCAAGGTGGACTGGAGCGAGTGGGCCACACCCATCATTCCTGTAATGAAGAAATCATTGAGCAGCATGTCTGGGGAACCGAAGAAGGTTCACATCTGTGGGGACTTCAAGGTAACTATGAACCCAGTCCTGCACACAGTACAATATCCACTTCCACGGATAGAAGATATTTTCGCCTCACTATCTGGAGGGAAACGTTTTACAAAGATTGATCTGGCCCAAGCGTATCTACAAATGGAGGTGGAAGAAGCATCTAGGAAATACCTCACGATAAACACTCACAAAGGCCTTTACCAGTACAATCGACTGGTATTCGGGGTAGCATCAGCCCCAGCTATTTGGCAGAGGGCGATGGAACAAGTCCTGCAAGGGATCCCGGGGACCCAGTGTTATTTGGACGACATCCTGGTTACGGGCGAAAATGACAGTGAACACCTTGCCAACCTGGAGCAGGTGCTCACGAGATTACAGGAATATGGGCTACGAGCCAACCGCCCCAAATGCGAGTTCTTCAGGAGACAAATCTCGTATTGTGGCCATATGATTGATGAGGAAGGGTTGCATAAGTCGCCGGACAAGATTGAGGCTGTAGTCAAGGCTCCAGCACCGGAAAATGTGTCGCAACTGAGGTCGTTCCTCGGGTTGGTGAACTACTACCATAAGTTCTTGCCGAATTTATCTACAATTCTGCACCCACTGAACGCCCTGCTGCAAACTGGAGTAACATGGAAATGGAGTGATGAGTGTAAGCGTGCCTTTCAGAAATGTAAATGCCTAATCACTTCAAAAGAAGTATTGGCCCACTACAATCCAACACTACCGATTCGGTTAGCAAATTCCTTGACGGTTCAGAGAGGCCAATAGCCTTTGCGTCGCGCTCGTTAACCTCAGCCGAGCGTAACTACGCCCAGATTGACAGGAAGGCCCTCAGCCTGGTGTGGGGGGTGAAGAAGTTCAATCACTATCTGCACGGGCAGAAATTCACCCTACTGACTGATCATCAGCCCCTGGTCTCCATTTTTAACTCAAAGAAGGGCGTTCCGGTGATGACGGCGCAACGGCTGCAAAGATGGTCACTTTTTCTAGGGGCACATCAGTACGACATAGAGTACAAGGGTATGAAACAGCATGGAAACGCTGATGGGCTGTCGCGCCTACCGTTGCCTACGGTAGAGGAAGCACCTGCAGTGGACCCTGTTGTGATATTCCATGCGACCATAGTCGAATGTCTACCTGTTACAAACTCAAGTATAGAGAAGGAAACCCGAAATGACCCGACACTCTCTCGGGTCTATGATTTGACAGTGAAGGGATGGCCAGCACATGGCGACTCACTGTTGCCAGCATTCTCGCCAAGGAGAGAACAGCTGTCAGTGTGCCGGGGGACCTTGATGTGTGGATCCCGAGTGGTAACTCCACCCAAGTTGAGAGATAGAGTGCTCAATGAGCTTCATGAGGGTCATCTGGGAGGGGTAAAAATGAAGAGCCTAGCCAGGGCGTTTGTGTGGTGGCCGGGAATCGATAAAGAAATCGAGGATATGACCAAGAGATGCACAGGATGCCAGAAGGTCCAAAACGCTCCACCACAGGCCCTGCTACATCCATGGGAGTGGCCCTCATCTCCATGGCAACGGGTACACATTGATTTTGCTGGTCCATTTATGGACTCAATGGCCTAGAAATTCAGTATAGCCACGTTTGGGGCGCTACAGCCGGGCGGCCGCTAAAGTTTGCGCCCGGCGCAACTTCGCGCCACCTTCGCCGATATTCAGTGGCATCGCCCCAAGAGGTTGCTGCTGCGCTAAAACAGGCGATGCACGACTATCATTAGGCGCTAAGCCGGCGGCCCGGGGCGATACCCCCGAGGGCGGGCGCAGCGCAGGTGCGGCGAGTTGCTGATTGACGGCAGACACTCTGGCGCCGGCGAGCTCTTAAAGGGGGAGGGTGGATTTGTTTGACTGCCACTCTCTCACGGTGTCTCTGAGCCCTTTGAATGCAATGGAGAAGGCCAACGTTTGCACCCATTGCAGCCCCCATTATATGTTTCCAATCAATGATATGGCTCTGAAGTTAAAGACAAGTGCAAAGCTGTGGCCTGAAGCCACAAGTACCTGTGCGAGTGTTGAGCCAAACCAGAAAGCTCTCTACCTTTGTCTCTCTGCAAAGATCCGTCTCTCACAAAGAAGGAGTGTTGCAAAATGGCTGCCTTTTCTACTGCAGGAGGAGTGCCCTTTAATTTGCGCCCCCCGCGCCCCGCAGCGACTGAGAACCATTCCCCTCTACCAGTCGCTAGGGGCGCCAGGCGCACAATAGGCCGGCGCCACTGAATTTCCGGTTTGGGGCGAACAAAGGGCGTTGCACGATGAAATGACGTCAGGATCTGCGCGTGCAGCTGAGCGCGCGCAAAGGCTTTGCGCCGCCGCTAAATCTTTACTGAGGTTGGGGAGAGGCGCAGATCGCGCTAGCCGCCTAGCGCCCAACATCTCCTCCTCCTAAGGCGCTAGCGGCTGAATTTCTAGGCCAATGTTCCTAATCGCTGTGGACGCCCATTCGAAATGGCCAAATCTGATTGAATTTTTCGAGGGGGTGACTAGGGGGGTGGATGAGGGAAATGCTGTGGATGTGGTTTACATGGACTTCAGTAAAGCTTTTGACAAAGTCCCGCATAGGAGACTGGTCAAGAAGGTAAGAGCCCATGGGATCCAGGGTGCCTTGGCGCGTTGGATCCTAAACTGGCTGAGTGGCAGGAGGCAGAGGGTGATGGTCGAAGGTTGCTTTTGTGACTGGAAGCCTGTGTCCAGTGGGGTACCTCAGGGATCGGTGCTGGGTCCCTTGTTGTTTGTGATCTACATAAATGATTTGGATGAGAATGTAAAAGGTATGATCAGTAAGTTCGCAGATGACACGAAAA
>NC_140997.1:236536723-236541723 GCF_052327205.1 Somniosus microcephalus | reverse complement strand
ACTCATAACGCCCATATACAAAAGTGGAGACAAAGTTGACCCAAATAACTATCGAGGCATCTGTGTAAACAGTAACCTGGGGAAGGTATTCTGTAGTATCATAAACAAAAGACTTATAAACTTCCTTGAGGAGCACAATGTCTTGAGTAAAAGCCAAATTGGATTCCTACCAAACTATAGAACATCGGATCATATCTTCACCCTACACACCCTAATTGATAAACATGTTCATCAAAACAAAAGCAAAATTTTTGCCTGCTTTGTAGATTTCCAGAAGGCTTTCGATTCCATTTGGCACGACGGTCTATTCTTGAAACTTATTGAAAGTGGTGTAGGGGGAAAAACATATGATGTAATTAAATCAATGTATACAAACAATAAATGTGCAGTTAAAATTGGAGACAAACAAACAAAATACTTCCCACGGGGGCGTATTGTGACGCTGGGCTCGCCAATCTCACCGACACTCTTTAATATTTACATAAATGAATTGGCAAAACTACTTGAACAATCTACAGCACCCGGTCTCACCCTATATGATTCCACGGTTAAATTCCTCCTCTATGCAGATGACCTGGTTCTGCTGTCACCAACTAAGGAGGGTCTACAGCAGAACCTGGATCTGCTAGAGTCGCTCTGTCAGACCTGGGCCCTGCCAATAAACCCCCAAAAAACCAAAGTTCTTGTGTTCCAGCAAAGATCCAGACATCAGGGACCCAGAATAAATTTCACACTAGGAACAACTAAAATTGAACAAACCACTAACTACACATACTTGGGCTTAAAAATCAGTTCTATGTGAAATTTTCATCTGGCTGTGAATGAACTGAAAGAGAAAGCAAGAAGGGCTTTCTATGCCATTTAAAAATCAATCCAAATAGAAATCCCAATTGGCATTTGGCTCAAAATTTTTAAATCAGTAATTGGACCAATTGCACTCTATGGCAGTGAGGTGTGGGGACCGCTAACACAACAAGAATTTGCAAAATGGGACAAAAACCCAGTTGAGATCCTACATGCAGAATTCTGTAAAAGTATCCTCCGGACTCAAAGGAAAACCGCAAACAATGCATGCAGGGCAGAACTAGGCCAATATCCACTATTAATTACTATCCAAAAAGGAGCCACCAAATTTTGGAAACACCTAAAAATGAGCAACCCCCAATGCTAACATTACAAAGCCCTGCAATGCCAAGAGAGGATCATAAAGAAGAATACCCTCAGTCAACTAGTCCTGGGACTCAGTGAAGTAAATACTAACACTACTAACAATAACCAGCCCCAGGACAGTGACATCATAGCACAGAGAATTCGACCCAACACAATTGTCACTAAGCAAAAGGAAAAATATCTGTCATATTGGGCAGAAACAACAAAAACCCAAAACAAACTCAATTGCTACTTGGCTCTAAACAGACAATACAACATGGCTGAATACCTGACCACGGTAAAAGATAGCAAATTGAGAAAAACCTTGACTATGTACAGACTTAGTGAGCATAGCCTGGCTATCGAAAAAGGCCCACACAGACAAACCTGGCTGACAAGAGAAGACAGGATATGCTCTCACTGCAGTCAGGGAGTGGTGGAGACAGAGATGCACTTCCTCACAGCTTGTGGAAAATATCAGGGCATAAGGGAGAATTTCTCCCCAAAATTCACAAAAATATGCCCTGAATTCAAAAATTTGAATGACGACCAAAAACTCCCATACCTACTAGGGGAACAGAGAAATTGTGTAACCTTAGCGGCACACTATGTTACAGCTTGCCATAAACAGAGGGACAACCATTAAATCTAAGAATAGAGTATATACAAATTATATGAATGTATATTTATATACTCAGGGATATATCTGTTTATACACTGTATGGATAGATCTGTGTTTATGTGTTCAACCATAAATGTTTTTTCGATGCTTTGGCAACATAAGATGTACCTTGTCATCATGCCAATAAAGCGATTTGAATTGAATTGAATTGATATTGGGAGAGAGGGAGAGAGGGAGAGAGAGAGAGAGAGGGAGAGAGAGAGAGGGAGGGAGAGGGAGGGAGAGAGGGAGAGAGAGAGGGAGGGAGAGAGGGAGGGAGAGAGGGAGGGGGAGAGGGAGGGGGAGAGGGGGAGAGAGGGAGAGAGGGGGAGATGGGGAGAGAGGGAGAGGGGGAGAGAGGGAGAGAGAGAGAGGGAGAGAGAGAGAGAGGGAGAGGGAGGGAGAGAGGGAGAGAGAGAGAGGGAGAGGGGGCAGGGATAGAGAGAGAGGGAGCGGGAGGGAGAGGGAGGGAGAGAGAGGGAGAGAGAGGGAGGGAGATAGGGAGAGAGAGAGAGGGAGATAGGGAGAGAGAGAGCGAGAGAGAGGGAGAGGGGGAGGGAGAGAGGGAGAGAGAGAGAGAGTGGGAGAGGGAGGGAGAGAGGGAGAGAGGGAGAGGGAGAGAGAGAGAGGAAGAGGGTGGGAGAGAGTGAGTGGGAGTGAGGGAGGGAGAGAGAGGGAGGGAGAGGAGGAGAGGGAGAGAGAGAGAGGGAGAGAGAGAGAGAGAGGGAGAGGGAGGGAGAGAGGGAGAGTGAGAGGGAGGGAGAGAGAGAGCACTCACTAAGCCCAGAGCAAGCTCAAATATGTAAAAAACTGGAAAAGCTCGAACTGGCCATAAAAGATAACCAAAACCCGTTAGACTCCCTAATAACTGAAAAAGAGCTATTTGAAAAACTCAAGGACCTGCGACCAAGAAAAACTTGCAGTGCAGATGGCATCCTAAACGAAATGATTAAACACACGGACGATAAAATGAAATTGGCTATCCTAAAACTCTTCAACTTGGTTCTGAGTGTCGGTTACTTCCCTGATATCTGGAACAAAGGACTCATAATGCCCATATACAAAAGTGGAGACAAAGTTGACCCAAATAACTATCGAGGCATCTGTGTGAACAGTAACCTGGGGAAGGTATTCTGTAGTATCATAAACCAAAGACTTATAAACTTCCTTGAGGAGCACAATGTCTTGAGTAAAAGCCAAATTGGATTCTTACCAAATTATAGAACATCGGATCATATCTTCACCCTACACACCCTAATTGACAAACATGTTCACCAAAACAAAAGCAAAATTTTTGCCCGCTTTATAGATTTCCAGAAGGCTTTCGATTCTATTTGGCACGACGGGCTATTCTTAAAACTTATTGAAAGGGTGTAGGGGGAAAACATATGATGTAATTAAATCAATGTATACAAACAATAAATGTGCAGTTAAAGTTGCAGACAAACAAACAAAATACTTCTCACAGGGGCGTGGCGCAGGGCTCGCCCATCTCACCGACACTCTTTAATATTCACATAAATGAATTGGCAAAACTACTTGAACAATCTACAGCACCTGGCCTCGCCCTATATGACCCCAAGGTTAAATTCCTCCTCTATGCAGATGACCTGGTTCTGCTCTCACCAACTGAGGAGGGTCTACAGCAGAACCTGGATCTGCTAGAGTCGTTCTGTCAGACCTGGGCCCTGACAATAAACCCCCAAAAAACCAAAGTTCTTGTGTTCCAGCAAAGATCCAGACATCAGGGACCCAGAATAAATTTCACACAAGGAGCAACTAAAATTGAAGAAACTACAAATTACACATACTTAGGCTTAAAAATCAGTTCTACGGGAAATTTTCATCTGGCTGTGAATGAACTGAAAGAGAAAGCAAAAAGGGCTTTCTATGCCATTAAAAAGTCAATCCAAATAGAAATCCCAATTGGTATTTGGCTCAAAATTTTTAAATCAGTAATTGAACCAATTGCACTCTATGGCAGTGAGGTGTGGGGTCCGCTAACACAACGAGAATTTGCAAAATGGGACAAACACCCAATTGAGATCCTACATGCAGAATTCTGTAAAAGTATCCTCCGGACTCAAAGGAAAACCGTAAACAATGCATGCAGGGCAGAACTAGGCCAATATCCATTAATAATCACTATCCAAAAAAGAGCCACCAAATTTTGGAAACACCTAAAAATGAGCAACCCCCACCGCTATCATTATGAAGCCCTGAAATGCCAAGAGATGATCATAGAAAAGAGTCCGCTCAGTCAACTAGTTCTGGGACTCAGTGAAGTAAATACTAACACTACTAATAATAACCAGCTCCAGGACAGTGACATCCTAGCACAGAGAATTCGACCCAACACAATTGTCACGAAACAAAAGGAAAAATATCTGACCTATTGGACAGAAACAACAAAAACCCAAAACAAACTCGATTGCTATTTGGCCCTAAACAGACAATACACCATGGCTGAATACCTGACCACGGTAAAAGATAGCAAACTGAGAAAAACCTTGACTATGTACAGGCTTAGTGAGCATAGCCTGGCCATTGAAAAAGGCAGACACAGGCAGACCTGGCTGCCAAGAGAGGACAGGATATGCTCTCACTGCAGTCAGGGAGTGGTGGCGACAGAGATGCACTTCCTCACAACTTGTGGAAACTATCAGGACATAAGGGGGAATTTCTACCCAAAATTCATAAAAATATGCCCTGAATTCAAAAATTTGAATGACGACCAAAAACTCCCATATCTATTAGGGGAACATAGAAATTGCGTAACTTTAGCGGCAAACTATGTTACAGCTTGCCATAAGCAGAGGGACAACCATTAAACCTAAGAAAAGATTATATGCATATTATATGAGTATATATTTATATATACAGGGATATATCTGTTTATACACTGTATGGCTAGATCTGCATTTACGTGTTCAATCATACATGTTTTTTGGTGCTTTGGCAACATAAGATGTACCTTGTCATGCCAATAAAGCAATTTGAATTGAATTGAATTGAATTGAGAGGGAGAGAGAGGGAGGGAGAGAGAGGGAGTGAGAGAGAGGGAGTGAGAGGGAGAGAGGGGGAGAGAGAGGGAGAGGGAGAGAGGGCAGGGAGAGGGAGAGAGAGAGGGAGAGGGGGCAGGGAGAGAGAGAGGGGGAGAGGGAGAGAGAGAGAGGGAGAGGGAGAGAGG
>NC_140997.1:236502447-236536223 GCF_052327205.1 Somniosus microcephalus | reverse complement strand
AAAGAGAGAGATGGATCTGCTAGAGTCGTTTTGTCAGACCTGGGCCCTGACAATAAACCCCCAAAAAACCAAAGTTCTTGTGTTCCAGCAAAGATCCAGACATCAGGGACTCAGAATAAACTTCACATTAGGAGCAACTAAAATTGAACAAACTACATATTACACATACTTAGGCTTAAAAATCAGTTCTACGGGAAATTTTCATTTGGCTGTGAATGAACTGAAAGAGAAAGCAAAAAGGGCTTTCTATGCCATTAAAAAGTCAATCCAAATAGAAATTCCAATTGGCATTTGGCTCAAAATTTTTTAATCAGTAATTGAATCAATTGCACTCTATGGCAGTGAGGTGTGGGGTCCGCTAACACAACAAGAATTTGCAAAATGGGACAAACACCCAATTGAGATCGTACATGCAGAATTATGTAAAGTATCCACCGGACTCAGAGGAAAAACGCAAACAATGCATGCAGGGCAGAACTAGGCCAATATCCACTACTAATTAATATCCAAAAAAGAGCCACCAAATTTTGGAAACACCTAAAAAATGAGCAACCCCCACTGCTATCATTACGAAGCCCTGAAATGCCAAGAGATGATCATAGAGAAGAGTCCCCTCAGTCAACTAGTCCTGGGACTCAGTGAAGTAACTACTAACACTACTAATAATAATCAGCCCCAGGACAGTGACATCCTAGCACAGAGAATTCGACCCAACACAATTATTACTAACCAAAAGAAAAATATTTGACCTATTGGACAGAAACGACAAAAACCCAAAACAAACTCGATTGCTATTTGGCCCTAAACAGACTGTACACCATGGCTGATTACCTGACCATGGTGAAAGATAGCAAACTGAGAAAAACCTTGACAATGTACAGACTTAGTGAGCATAGCCTGGCCATTGAAAAAGGCAGACACAGGCAGACCTGGCTGCCCAGAGAGGACAGGCTGTGCTCTCACTGCAGTCAGGGAGTGGTGGAGACAGAGATGCACTTCCTCACAACTTGTGGAAACTATCAGGACATAAGGGGGAATTTCTACCCAAAATTCATAAAAATATGCCCTGAATTCAAAAATTTGAATGACCACCAAAAACTCCCATATCTATTAGGGGAACAGAGAAAATGTGTAACATTAGTGGCAAACTATGTAACAGCTTGCCATAAGCAGAGGGACAACCAGTGACCATTGAATCTAAGAAAAGATTATAGGTATATTATATGTGTGTATATTTATGTACACATGGGTATATTTGTCTATACACTGTATGTCTAGATCTGCGTTATGTGTTCAATTATATATGTTCTTTTTCTGTGCTTTGGCAACGTAAGATGTATCTTGTCATGCCAATAAAGCAATTTGAATTGAATTGAATTGAGAGGGAGAGAGAGAGGGAGGGAGAGGGAGGGAGAGGGAGAGGGGGAGAGAGGGAGAGCGAGAGGGAGAGAGAGGGAGAGAGAGAGGCAGACACAGGCAGACCCGGCTGCCAAGAGAGGACAGGATATGCTCTCACTGCAGTCAGGGGGTGGTGGAGACAGAGATGCACTTCCTCACAGCTTGTGGACAATATCAGGACATAAGGGAGAATTTCTACACAAAATTCACAAAAATATGCCCTGAATTCAGAAATTTGAATGACGACCAAAAACTTCCATACCTACTAGGGGAACAGAGAAATTGCGTAACCTTATGTTACAGCTTGCCAAAAACAGAGGGACAACCATTAGATCTAAGAAAAGAGTATATACAAACTATATGAATGTATATCTATACACTCAGGGATATATCTGTTTATACAATACAATAATACAATACAAATCGCTTTATTGGCATGATAAGGTACATCTTATGTTGCCAAAGCATCAAAATACATTTATGGTTGAACACATAAACGCAGTTCTATTCATACAGTGTATAAACAGGTATATCCCTGAGTGTATGAATATACATTCACACTGTTTATATATATTCTTTTCTTAGTTTACTGTTTGTCCCTCTGTTCATGGCAAGCTGTAACATAGTGTGCCGCCAGTGTTACACAGCTTCTCTCCTCCCCCAGTAGGAATGGGAGTTTTTGGTTGTCAGTCAGATTTCTGAATTCAGTACACTGTATGGATAGATCTGCGTTTATGTGTTCAACCATAAATGTTTTTCGATGCTTTGGCAACATAAGATGTACCTTGTCATGCCAATCAAGCGATTTGAATTGAATTGAATTGAATTGAGAGAGGGAGAGAGAGAGAGGGAGAGGGGAGAGAGAGAGAGGGAGGGAGAGAGAGGGAGAGGGAGAGAGAGGGGGAGCGGGACTCTAGCCTGATCCTCATTGCCAATAACAGGCTGGTTGCTTACTGCTGGAATCGGCGGAGGCGAAAAGGCGTTTATCGATTTACTGCGTCCCATGGGGTTAAATCTCCTCACACAGCTTTAGCAGATCGCTGCACTGTCACCTTAAAATATCAGAGCTTTTTTTAAATTTACAAAATCAATTCAGCGATTAACGGTAAAATATTTAGGGTTTTTGTGGGTTAAAAGGTTTAATTTTGTGGGAAAGCTGTCTGAAGCTCTTTATTCATTCATATGCTAAGCAGAGCCCAATTAAATTGGTCAATTAGCTGACTGAAGTCATTGACGGCGGTTTTATAAATAGTTGCTTTGTTCCCGCTCACAAAGGTGCGGGAGGCGAGAGTGTTCACTGCTTGGCGTCGAACCAGAGGCTCTCGCTAACCTTCAGTGTCACAGAGCTCTGGCTGCAGTACAGGGACTCATTCCACGACACCAGTTTACAGTGGGCAGCACCCTCGCCTCTCAGTCACAAGGTCCAGCGCTCAAGCCCCACTCCACAGACTTGAGCACAAAATCTAGGTTGACACCCCAGTGCTCTTAAAGGGTGCCAACACTGGCTGGAAGTAATAAAAAGACTTGTATCAATCCCAAACTAATCCCACTCGCCCCATAGCCCTGTATCAATCCCAAACGAATCCCACTGCCCCGCCCTCTCCCCATAGCCCTGCATCAATCCCAAACTAATCCCACTGTCCATCTCTCTCCCCATAGCCCTGTATCAATCCCAAACTAATCCCACTGCCCCGCTCTCTCCCCACAGCCCTGTATCAATCCCAAACTAATCCCCCTGTCCAACTCTCTCCCCATAGCCCTGTATCAATCCCAAACTAATCCCACTGCCCCGCTCTCTCCCCATAGCCCTGTATCAATCCCAAACTAATCCCACTGCCCCGCCCTCTCCCCATAGCCCTGCATCAATCCCAAACTAATCGCACTGCCCCGCTCTCTCCCCATAGCCCTGCATGAATCCCAAACTAATCCCACTGTCCATCTCTCTCCCCATAGCCCTGTATCAATCCCAAACTAATCCCACTGCCCCGCTCTCTCCCCACAGCCCTGTATCAATCCCAAACTAATCCCACTGCCCCGCTCTCTCCCCACAGCCCTGTATCAATCCCAAACTAATCGCACTGCCCCGCTCTCTCCCCATAGCCCTGCATGAATCCCAAAATAATCCCACTGTCCATCTCTCTCCCCATAGCCCTGTATCAAACCCAAACTAATCCCCCTGTCCTACTCTCTCCCCATAGCCCTGTATCAATCCCAAACTAATCCCACTGCCCCGCTCTCTCCCCACAGCCCTGTATCAATCCCAAACTAATCCCACTGCCCCACTCTCGTTCTCTCCCCATAGCCCTGTATCAATCCCAAACTAATCCCACTGTCCCACTCTCTCCCCATAGCCCTGTATCAATCACAAACTAATCCCACTGCCCCGCTCCCTCCCCATAGCCCTGTATCAATCCCAAACTAATCCCACTGTCCCACTCTCTCCCCCTAGCCCTGTATCAATCCCAAACTAATCCCACTGCCCCGCTCTCTCCCCATAGCCCTGTATCAATCCCAAACTAATCCCACTGTCCCACTCTCTCCCCATAGCCCTGTATCAATCCCAAACTAATCCCACTGTCCCACTCTCTCCCCATAGCCCTGTATCAATCCCAAACGAATCCCACTGCCCCGCTCTCTCCCCATAGCCCTGCATGAATCCCAAACTAATCCCACTGTCCATCTCTCTCCCCATAGCCCTGTATCAATCCCAAACTAATCCCACTGCCCCGCTCTCTCCCCACAGCCCTGTATCAATCCCAAACTAATCCCCCTGTCCAACTCTCTCCCCATAGCCCTGTATCAATCCCAAACTAATCCCACTGCCCCGCTCTCTCCCCATAGCCCTGTATCAATCCCAAACTAATCCCACTGCCCCGCCCTCTCCCCATAGCCCTGCATCAATCCCAAACTAATCGCACTGCCCCGCTCTCTCCCCATAGCCCTGCATGAATCCCAAACTAATCCCACTGTCCATCTCTCTCCCCATAGCCCTGTATCAATCCCAAACTAATCCCACTGCCCCGCTCTCTCCCCACAGCCCTGTATCAATCCCAAACTAATCCCACTGCCCCGCTCTCTCCCCACAGCCCTGTATCAATCCCAAACTAATCGCACTGCCCCGCTCTCTCCCCATAGCCCTGCATGAATCCCAAACTAATCCCACTGTCCATCTCTCTCCCCATAGCCCTGTATCAAACCCAAACTAATCCCCCTGTCCTACTCTCTCCCCATAGCCCTGTATCAATCCCAAACTAATCCCACTGCCCCGCTCTCTCCCCACAGTCCTGTATCAATCCCAAACTAATCCCACTGCCCCACTCTCGTTCTCTCCCCATAGCCCTGTATCAATCCCAAACTAATCCCACTGTCCCACTCTCTCCCCATAGCCCTGTATCAATCACAAACTAATCCCACTGCCCCGCTCCCTCCCCATAGCCCTGTATCAATCCCAAACTAATCCCACTGTCCCACTCTCTCCCCCTAGCCCTGTATCAATCCCAAACTAATCCCACTGCCCCGCTCTCTCCCCATAGCCCTGTATCAATCCCAAACTAATCCCACTGTCCCACTCTCTCCCCATAGCCCTGTATCAATCCCAAACTAATCCCACTGTCCCACTCTCTCCCCATAGCCCTGTATCAATCACAAACTAATCCCACTGCCCCGCTCCCTCCCCATAGCCCTGTATCAATCCCATACAAATCCCACTGCCCCACTTTCTCCTCATAGCCCTGTATCAATCCCAAACTAATCCGACTGCCCCGCTCTCGTTCTCTCCCCATAGCCCTGTATCAATCCCAAACTAATCCCACTGCCCCACTTTTTCCTCATAGCCCTGTATCAATCCCAAACTAATCGCACTGCCCCGCTCTCTCCCCATAGCCCTGCATGAATCCCAAACTAATCCCACTGTCCATCTCTCTCCCCATAGCCCTGTGTCAATCCCAAACTAATCCCACTGCCCCGCTCTCTCCCCACAGCCCTGTATCAATCCCAAACTAATCGCACTGCCCCGCTCTCTCCCCATAGCCCTGCATGAATCCCAAACTAATCCCACTGTCCATCTCTCTCCCCATAGCCCTGTATCAATCCCAAACTAATCCCCCTGTCCTACTCTCTCCCCATAGCCCTGTATCAATCCCAAACTAATCCCACTGCCCCGCTCTCTCCCCACAGCCCTGTATCAATCCCAAACTATTCCTGCTGTCCCACTCTCTCCCCATAGCCCTGCATCAATCCCAAACTAATCCCCCTGTCCTACTCTCTCCCCATAGCCCTGTATCAATCCCAAACTAATCCCACTGCCCCGCTCTCTCCCCATAGCCCTGTATCAATCCCAAACTAATCCCACTGCCCCGCTCTCTCCCCATAGCCCTGTATCCATCCCAAACTAATCCCACTGTCCCGCTCTCTCCCCATAGCCCTGTATCAATCCCAAAGTGATCCCACTGCCCCGCTCTCTCCCCATAGCCCTGCATCAATCCCAAACTAATCCCACTGTCCCACTCTCTCCCCATAGCCCTGTATCAATCCCAAACTAATCCCACTGTCCCACTCTCTCCCCCTAGCCCTGTATCAATCCCAAACTAATCCCACTGCCCCGCTCTCTCCCCATAGCCCTGTATCAATCCCAAACTAATCCCACTGTCCCACTCTCTCCCCATAGCCCTGTATCAATCCCAAACTAATCCCACTGTCCCACTCTCTCCCCCTAGCCCTGTATCAATCCCAAACTAATCCCACTGCCCCGCTCTCTCCCCATAGCCCTGTATCAATCCCAAACTAATCCCGCTGCCCCGCTCTCTCCCCATAGCCCTGTATCAATCCCACACTAATCCCACTGCCCCGCTTTCTCCTCATAGCCCTGTATCAATCGCACACTAATCCCACTGTCCCACTCTCTCCCCATAGCCCTGTATCAATCCCAAACTAATCCCACTGTCCCACTCTCTCCCCCTAGCCCTGTATCAATCCCAAACTAATCCCACTGCCCCGCTCTCTCCCCATAGCCCTGTATCAATCCCAAACTAATCCCGCTGCCCCGCTCTCTCCCCATAGCCCTGTATCAATCCCACACGAATCCCACTGCCCCGCTTTCTCCTCATAGCCCTGTATCATTCCCAAACTAATCCCACTGTCCCACTCTCTCCCCATAGCCCTGTATCAATCACAAACTAATCCCACTGCCCCGCTCTCTCCCCATAGCCCTGTATCAATCCCAAACTAATCCCACTGCCCTGCTTTCTCCTCATAGCCCTGTATCGACCCCATACTAATCCCACTGCCCCACTTTCTCCTCATAGCCCTGTATCAATCCCAAACTAATCCCACTGCCCCGCTCTCGTTCTCTCCCCATAGCCCTGTATCAATCCCAAACTAATCCCACTGCCCCACTTTTTCCTCATAGCCCTGTATCAATCCCAAACTAATCCCACTACCCAGCTGTCTCACCATAGCCCTGTATCAATCCCAAACTAATCCCACTGCCCCGCTCTCTCCCCATAGCCCTGTATCAATCCCAAACTAATCCCACTGCCCCGCTTTCTCCTCATAGCCCTGTATCAATCCCACACGAATCCCACTGCCCCGCTTTCTCCTCATAGCCCTGTATCAATCCCAAACTAATCCCACTGCCCCGTTCTCTCCCCATAGCCGTGTATCTATCCCAAACTAATCCCACTGCCCCGCTCTCTCCCCATAGCCATGTATCAATCCCAAACTAATCCGACTGCCTCGCTCTTGTTCTCTCCCCATAGTCCTGTATCAATCCCAAACTAATCCCACTGCCCCGTTCTCTCCCCATAGCCCTGTATCAATCCCAAACTAATCCCACTGCCCCGCTCTCTCCCCATAGCCATGTATCAATCCCAAACTAATCCCACTGCCTCGCTCTCGTTCTCTCCCCATAGCCCTGTATCAATCCCAAACTAATCCCACTGCCCCGCTCTCTCCCCATAGCCCTGTATCCATCCCAAACTAATCCCACTGTCCCGCTCTCTCCCCATAGCCCTGTATCAATCCCAAAATAATCCCACTGCCCCGCTCTCTCCCCATAGCCCTGTATCAATCTCAAACTCATCCCACTGCCCCGCTCTCTCCCCATAGCCCTGTATCAATCCCAAACTAATCCCACTGCCCCGCTCTCTCCCCATAGCCCTGCGTCAATCCCACACTAATCCTACAGCCCCACTCTCGCCCCATAGCCCTGCATCAATCCCAAACTAATCCCACTGCCCCGCTCTCCCCATAGACCTGTATCAATCCCAAAGTAATCCCACTGCCCCATCACTCCCCATAGCCCTGTATCAATCCCAAACTAATCCCAGTGCCCCACTCTCTCCCCGTAGCCCCGTATCAATCCCAAACTAATCCCACGTCCCCGCTCTCCCCATGGCCCTGTATCAATCCCAAACTAATCCCACTGCCCCGCTCTCCCCATAGCCCTGTATCAATCCCAAAGTAATCCCACTGCCCCGCTCTCCTGATAGCCCTGTATCCATCCCAAACTAATCCCACTGCCCCGCTCTCGTTCTCTCCCCATAGCCCTGTATCAATCCCAAACTAATCCCACTCTCCCCATAGCCCTGTATCAATCCCAAAGTAATCCCACTGCCCCGCTCTCCCCATAGCCCTGAATTAATCCCAAACTAATCCCACTGCCCCGCTCTCTCCTCGTAGCCCTGTACCAATCCCAAACTAATCCCACTTCCCCGCTCTCCCCATGGCCCTGTATCAATCCCAAACTAATCCCACTGCCCCGCTCTCTCCCCATAGCCCTGTATCCATCCCAAACTAATCCCACTGTCCCGCTCTCTCCCCATAGCCCTGTATCAATCCCAAAATAATCCCACTGCCCCGCTCTCTCCCCATAGCCCTGTATCAATCTCAAACTCATCCCACTGCCCCGCTCTCTCCCCATAGCCCTGTATCAATCCCAAACTAATCCCACTGCCCCGCTCTCTCCCCATAGCCCTGCGTCAATCCCACACTAATCCTACAGCCCCACTCTCGCCCCATAGCCCTGCATCAATCCCAAACTAATCCCACTGCCCCGCTCTCCCCATAGACCTGTATCAATCCCAAAGTAATCCCACTGCCCCATCACTCCCCATAGCCCTGTATCAATCCCAAACTAATCCCAGTGCCCCACTCTCTCCCCGTAGCCCCGTATCAATCCCAAACTAATCCCACTTCCCCGCTCTCCCCATGGCCCTGTATCAATCCCAAACTAATCCCACTGCCCCGCTCTCCCCATAGCCCTGTATCAATCCCAAAGTAATCCCACTGCCCCGCTCTCCTGATAGCCCTGTATCCATCCCAAACTAATCCCACTGCCCCGCTCTCGTTCTCTCCCCATAGCCCTGTATCAATCCCAAACTAATCCCACTCTCCCCATAGCCCTGTATCAATCCCAAAGTAATCCCACTGCCCCGCTCTCCCCATAGCCCTGAATTAATCCCAAACTAATCCCACTGCCCCGCTCTCTCCTCGTAGCCCTGTACCAATCCCAAACTAATCCCACTTCCCCGCTCTCCCCATGGCCCTGTATCAATCCCAAACTAATCCCACTGCCCCGCTCTCTCCCCATAGCCTTGTATCAATCCCAAACTAATCCCACTGCCCCGCTCTCTCCCCATAGCCCTGTATCAATCCCAAACTAATCCCACTGCCCCGCTCTCTCCCCATAGCCCTGCATCAATCCCAAACTAATCCCACTGCCCCGCTCTCTCCCCATAGCCCTGCATCAATCCCAAACTAATCCCACTGTCCCACTCGCTCCCCATAGCCCTGTATCAATCCCAAACGAATCTCACTGCCCCACTCTCGCCCCATAGCCCTGCATCAATCCCAAACTAATCCCACTGTCCCACTCTCTCCCCATAGCCCTGTATCAATCCCAAACTAATCTCACTGCCCCACTCTCGCCCCATAGCCCTGTATCAATCCCAAACTAATCCCACTGCCCCGCTCTCTCCCCATGGCCCTGTATTAATCCCAAACTAATCCCACTGCCCCGCTCTCTCCCCATAGCCCTGTATCAATCCCAAACTAATCCCACTTGCCCACTCTCTCCCCCTAGCCCTGTATCAATCCCAAACTAATCCCACTGCCCCGCTCTCGCCCCATAGCCCTGCATCAATCCCAAACTAATCCCACTGCCCCGCTCTCTCCCCATAGCCCTGCATCAATCCCAAACTAATCCCACTGTCCCACTCTCTCCCCATAGCCCTGTATCAATCCCAAACTAATCCCACTGCCCCGCTCTCTCCCCATGGCCCTGTATTAATCCCAAACTAATCCCACTTCCCCACTCTCTCCCCCTAGCCCTGTATCCATCCCAAACTAATCCCACTGCCCCGCTCTCGCCCCATAGCCCTGTATCAATCCCAAACTAATCTCACTGCCCCGCTCTCACCCCATAGCCCTGTATCAATCCCAAACTAATCCCACTGCCCCGCTCTCTCCCCATAGCCCGGAATCAATCCCAAACTAATCCCACTGCCCCGCTCACTCCCCATAGCCCTGTATCAATCCCAAACTAATCCCACTGCCCCGCTCTCTCCCCATGGCCCTGTATCAATCCCAAACTAATCCCGCTGCCCCGCTCTCTCCCCACAGCCCTGTATCAATCCCAAACTAATCCCACTGCCCCGCTCTCTCCCCATAGCCCTGTATCAATCACAAACTAATCCCAATGCCCCGCTCTCTCCCCATAGCCCTGTATCAATCCCAAACTAATCCCACTGCGCCGCTCTCTCCCCATGGCCTTGTATCAATCCCAAACTAATCCCACTTCACCGCTCTCTCCCCATTGCCCTGTATCAATCCCAAACTAATCCCACTGCCCCGCTCACTCCCCATAGCCCTGTATCAATCCCAAACTAATCCCACTGCCCCGCTCTCTCCCCATGGCCCTGTATCAATCCCAAACTAATCCCACTGCCCCGCTCTCTCCCCATAGCCCTGTATCAATCCCAAACTAATCCCACTGCCCCGCTCTCTCCCCATAGCCCTGTATCAATCCCAAACTAATCCCACTGTCCCACTCTCTCCCCATAGCCCTGTATCAATCTCAAACTAATCCCACTGCCCCGCTCCCTCCCCATAGCCCTGTATCAATCCGAAACTAATCCCACTGCCCCGCTTTCTCCTCATAGCCCTGTATCAATCCCACACTAATCCCACTGCCCCACTTTCTCCTCATAGCCCTGTATCAATCCCAAACTAATCCCACTGCCCCGCTCTCGTTCTCTCCCCATAGCCCTGTATCAATCCCAAACTAATCCCACCGCCCCACTTTTTCCTCATAGCCCTGTATCAATCCCAAACTAATCCCACTACCCAGCTGTCTCACCATAGCCCTGTATCAATCCCAAACTAATCCCACTGCCCCGCTCTCTCCCCATAGCCCTGTATCAATCCCAAACTAATCCCACTGCCCTGCTTTCTCCTCATAGCCCTGTATCAATCCCACACTAATCCCACTGCCCCGCTTTCTCCTCATAGCCCTGTATCAATCCCAAACTAATCCCACTGCCCCATTCTCTACCCATAGCCCTGTATCAATCCCAAACTAATCCCACTGCCCCGCTCTCTCC
This sequence comes from Somniosus microcephalus, assembly GCF_052327205.1. Classification (NCBI taxonomy): domain Eukaryota; kingdom Metazoa; phylum Chordata; class Chondrichthyes; order Squaliformes; family Somniosidae; genus Somniosus; species Somniosus microcephalus. The sequence continues at coordinate 236,525,226 of NC_140997.1, read as the reverse complement.
CCATAGCCATGTATCAATCCCAAACTAATCCCACTGCCTCGCTCTCGTTCTCTCCCCATAGCCCTGTATCAATCCCAAACTAATCCCACTGCCCCGCTCTCACCCCATAGCCCTGTATCAATCCCAAACTAATCCCACTGCCCCGCTTTCTCCTCATAGCCCTGTATCAATCCCAAACTAATCCCACTGCCCCGCTCTCTCCCCATAGCCCTGTATCAATCCCAAACTAATCCCACTGCCCCGCTCTCTCCCCATAGCCCTGTATCAAACCCAAACTAATCCCCCTGTCCTACTCTCTCCCCATAGCCCTGTATCAATCCCAAACTAATCCCACTGCCCCGCTCTCTCCCCACAGTCCTGTATCAATCCCAAACTAATCCCACTGCCCCACTCTCGTTCTCTCCCCATAGCCCTGTATCAATCCCAAACTAATCCCACTGTCCCACTCTCTCCCCATAGCCCTGTATCAATCACAAACTAATCCCACTGCCCCGCTCCCTCCCCATAGCCCTGTATCAATCCCAAACTAATCCCACTGTCCCACTCTCTCCCCCTAGCCCTGTATCAATCCCAAACTAATCCCACTGCCCCGCTCTCTCCCCATAGCCCTGTATCAATCCCAAACTAATCCCACTGTCCCACTCTCTCCCCATAGCCCTGTATCAATCCCAAACTAATCCCACTGTCCCACTCTCTCCCCATAGCCCTGTATCAATCACAAACTAATCCCACTGCCCCGCTCCCTCCCCATAGCCCTGTATCAATCCCATACAAATCCCACTGCCCCACTTTCTCCTCATAGCCCTGTATCAATCCCAAACTAATCCGACTGCCCCGCTCTCGTTCTCTCCCCATAGCCCTGTATCAATCCCAAACTAATCCCACTGCCCCACTTTTTCCTCATAGCCCTGTATCAATCCCAAACTAATCGCACTGCCCCGCTCTCTCCCCATAGCCCTGCATGAATCCCAAACTAATCCCACTGTCCATCTCTCTCCCCATAGCCCTGTGTCAATCCCAAACTAATCCCACTGCCCCGCTCTCTCCCCACAGCCCTGTATCAATCCCAAACTAATCCCACTGCCCCGCTCTCTCCCCACAGCCCTGTATCAATCCCAAACTAATCGCACTGCCCCGCTCTCTCCCCATAGCCCTGCATGAATCCCAAACTAATCCCACTGTCCATCTCTCTCCCCATAGCCCTGTATCAATCCCAAACTAATCCCCCTGTCCTACTCTCTCCCCATAGCCCTGTATCAATCCCAAACTAATCCCACTGCCCCGCTCTCTCCCCACAGCCCTGTATCAATCCCAAACTATTCCTGCTGTCCCACTCTCTCCCCATAGCCCTGCATCAATCCCAAACTAATCCCCCTGTCCTACTCTCTCCCCATAGCCCTGTATCAATCCCAAACTAATCCCACTGCCCCGCTCTCTCCCCATAGCCCTGTATCAATCCCAAACTAATCCCACTGCCCCGCTCTCTCCCCATAGCCCTGTATCCATCCCAAACTAATCCCACTGTCCCGCTCTCTCCCCATAGCCCTGTATCAATCCCAAAGTGATCCCACTGCCCCGCTCTCTCCCCATAGCCCTGCATCAATCCCAAACTAATCCCACTGTCCCACTCTCTCCCCATAGCCCTGTATCAATCCCAAACTAATCCCACTGTCCCACTCTCTCCCCCTAGCCCTGTATCAATCCCAAACTAATCCCACTGCCCCGCTCTCTCCCCATAGCCCTGTATCAATCCCAAACTAATCCCACTGTCCCACTCTCTCCCCATAGCCCTGTATCAATCCCAAACTAATCCCACTGTCCCACTCTCTCCCCCTAGCCCTGTATCAATCCCAAACTAATCCCACTGCCCCGCTCTCTCCCCATAGCCCTGTATCAATCCCAAACTAATCCCGCTGCCCCGCTCTCTCCCCATAGCCCTGTATCAATCCCACACTAATCCCACTGCCCCGCTTTCTCCTCATAGCCCTGTATCAATCGCACACTAATCCCACTGTCCCACTCTCTCCCCATAGCCCTGTATCAATCCCAAACTAATCCCACTGTCCCACTCTCTCCCCCTAGCCCTGTATCAATCCCAAACTAATCCCACTGCCCCGCTCTCACCCCATAGCCCTGTATCAATCCCAAACTAATCCCACTGCCCCGCTCTCTCCCCATAGCCCGGAATCAATCCCAAACTAATCCCACTGCCCCGCTCACTCCCCATAGCCCTGTATCAATCCCAAACTAATCCCACTGCCCCGCTCTCTCCCCATGGCCCTGTATCAATCCCAAACTAATCCCACTGCCTCGCTCTCGTTCTCTCCCCATAGCCCTGTATCAATCCCAAACTAATCCCACTGCCCCGCTCTCACCCCATAGCCCTGTATCAATCCCAAACTAATCCCACTGCCCCGCTTTCTCCTCATAGCCCTGTATCAATCCCAAACTAATCCCACTGCCCCGCTCTCTCCCCATAGCCCTGTATCAATCCCAAACTAATCCCACTGCCCCGCTCTCTCCCCATAGCCCTGTATCAAACCCAAACTAATCCCCCTGTCCTACTCTCTCCCCATAGCCCTGTATCAATCCCAAACTAATCCCACTGCCCCGCTCTCTCCCCACAGTCCTGTATCAATCCCAAACTAATCCCACTGCCCCACTCTCGTTCTCTCCCCATAGCCCTGTATCAATCCCAAACTAATCCCACTGTCCCACTCTCTCCCCATAGCCCTGTATCAATCACAAACTAATCCCACTGCCCCGCTCCCTCCCCATAGCCCTGTATCAATCCCAAACTAATCCCACTGTCCCACTCTCTCCCCCTAGCCCTGTATCAATCCCAAACTAATCCCACTGCCCCGCTCTCTCCCCATAGCCCTGTATCAATCCCAAACTAATCCCACTGTCCCACTCTCTCCCCATAGCCCTGTATCAATCCCAAACTAATCCCACTGTCCCACTCTCTCCCCATAGCCCTGTATCAATCACAAACTAATCCCACTGCCCCGCTCCCTCCCCATAGCCCTGTATCAATCCCATACAAATCCCACTGCCCCACTTTCTCCTCATAGCCCTGTATCAATCCCAAACTAATCCGACTGCCCCGCTCTCGTTCTCTCCCCATAGCCCTGTATCAATCCCAAACTAATCCCACTGCCCCACTTTTTCCTCATAGCCCTGTATCAATCCCAAACTAATCGCACTGCCCCGCTCTCTCCCCATAGCCCTGCATGAATCCCAAACTAATCCCACTGTCCATCTCTCTCCCCATAGCCCTGTGTCAATCCCAAACTAATCCCACTGCCCCGCTCTCTCCCCACAGCCCTGTATCAATCCCAAACTAATCCCACTGCCCCGCTCTCTCCCCACAGCCCTGTATCAATCCCAAACTAATCGCACTGCCCCGCTCTCTCCCCATAGCCCTGCATGAATCCCAAACTAATCCCACTGTCCATCTCTCTCCCCATAGCCCTGTATCAATCCCAAACTAATCCCCCTGTCCTACTCTCTCCCCATAGCCCTGTATCAATCCCAAACTAATCCCACTGCCCCGCTCTCTCCCCACAGCCCTGTATCAATCCCAAACTATTCCTGCTGTCCCACTCTCTCCCCATAGCCCTGCATCAATCCCAAACTAATCCCCCTGTCCTACTCTCTCCCCATAGCCCTGTATCAATCCCAAACTAATCCCACTGCCCCGCTCTCTCCCCATAGCCCTGTATCAATCCCAAACTAATCCCACTGCCCCGCTCTCTCCCCATAGCCCTGTATCCATCCCAAACTAATCCCACTGTCCCGCTCTCTCCCCATAGCCCTGTATCAATCCCAAAGTGATCCCACTGCCCCGCTCTCTCCCCATAGCCCTGCATCAATCCCAAACTAATCCCACTGTCCCACTCTCTCCCCATAGCCCTGTATCAATCCCAAACTAATCCCACTGTCCCACTCTCTCCCCCTAGCCCTGTATCAATCCCAAACTAATCCCACTGCCCCGCTCTCTCCCCATAGCCCTGTATCAATCCCAAACTAATCCCACTGTCCCACTCTCTCCCCATAGCCCTGTATCAATCCCAAACTAATCCCACTGTCCCACTCTCTCCCCCTAGCCCTGTATCAATCCCAAACTAATCCCACTGCCCCGCTCTCTCCCCATAGCCCTGTATCAATCCCAAACTAATCCCGCTGCCCCGCTCTCTCCCCATAGCCCTGTATCAATCCCACACTAATCCCACTGCCCCGCTTTCTCCTCATAGCCCTGTATCAATCGCACACTAATCCCACTGTCCCACTCTCTCCCCATAGCCCTGTATCAATCCCAAACTAATCCCACTGTCCCACTCTCTCCCCCTAGCCCTGTATCAATCCCAAACTAATCCCACTGCCCCGCTCTCTCCCCATAGCCCTGTATCAATCCCAAACTAATCCCGCTGCCCCGCTCTCTCCCCATAGCCCTGTATCAATCCCACACGAATCCCACTGCCCCGCTTTCTCCTCATAGCCCTGTATCATTCCCAAACTAATCCCACTGTCCCACTCTCTCCCCATAGCCCTGTATCAATCACAAACTAATCCCACTGCCCCGCTCTCTCCCCATAGCCCTGTATCAATCCCAAACTAATCCCACTGCCCTGCTTTCTCCTCATAGCCCTGTATCGACCCCATACTAATCCCACTGCCCCACTTTCTCCTCATAGCCCTGTATCAATCCCAAACTAATCCCACTGCCCCGCTCTCGTTCTCTCCCCATAGCCCTGTATCAATCCCAAACTAATCCCACTGCCCCACTTTTTCCTCATAGCCCTGTATCAATCCCAAACTAATCCCACTACCCAGCTGTCTCACCATAGCCCTGTATCAATCCCAAACTAATCCCACTGCCCCGCTCTCTCCCCATAGCCCTGTATCAATCCCAAACTAATCCCACTGCCCCGCTTTCTCCTCATAGCCCTGTATCAATCCCACACGAATCCCACTGCCCCGCTTTCTCCTCATAGCCCTGTATCAATCCCAAACTAATCCCACTGCCCCGTTCTCTCCCCATAGCCGTGTATCTATCCCAAACTAATCCCACTGCCCCGCTCTCTCCCCATAGCCATGTATCAATCCCAAACTAATCCGACTGCCTCGCTCTTGTTCTCTCCCCATAGTCCTGTATCAATCCCAAACTAATCCCACTGCCCCGTTCTCTCCCCATAGCCCTGTATCAATCCCAAACTAATCCCACTGCCCCGCTCTCTCCCCATAGCCATGTATCAATCCCAAACTAATCCCACTGCCTCGCTCTCGTTCTCTCCCCATAGCCCTGTATCAATCCCAAACTAATCCCACTGCCCCGCTCTCTCCCCATAGCCCTGTATCCATCCCAAACTAATCCCACTGTCCCGCTCTCTCCCCATAGCCCTGTATCAATCCCAAAATAATCCCACTGCCCCGCTCTCTCCCCATAGCCCTGTATCAATCTCAAACTCATCCCACTGCCCCGCTCTCTCCCCATAGCCCTGTATCAATCCCAAACTAATCCCACTGCCCCGCTCTCTCCCCATAGCCCTGCGTCAATCCCACACTAATCCTACAGCCCCACTCTCGCCCCATAGCCCTGCATCAATCCCAAACTAATCCCACTGCCCCGCTCTCCCCATAGACCTGTATCAATCCCAAAGTAATCCCACTGCCCCATCACTCCCCATAGCCCTGTATCAATCCCAAACTAATCCCAGTGCCCCACTCTCTCCCCGTAGCCCCGTATCAATCCCAAACTAATCCCACGTCCCCGCTCTCCGCATGGCCCTGTATCAATCCCAAACTAATCCCACTGCCCCGCTCTCCCCATAGCCCTGTATCAATCCCAAAGTAATCCCACTGCCCCGCTCTCCTGATAGCCCTGTATCCATCCCAAACTAATCCCACTGCCCCGCTCTCGTTCTCTCCCCATAGCCCTGTATCAATCCCAAACTAATCCCACTCTCCCCATAGCCCTGTATCAATCCCAAAGTAATCCCACTGCCCCGCTCTCCCCATAGCCCTGAATTAATCCCAAACTAATCCCACTGCCCCGCTCTCTCCTCGTAGCCCTGTACCAATCCCAAACTAATCCCACTTCCCCGCTCTCCCCATGGCCCTGTATCAATCCCAAACTAATCCCACTGCCCCGCTCTCTCCCCATAGCCCTGTATCCATCCCAAACTAATCCCACTGTCCCGCTCTCTCCCCATAGCCCTGTATCAATCCCAAAATAATCCCACTGCCCCGCTCTCTCCCCATAGCCCTGTATCAATCTCAAACTCATCCCACTGCCCCGCTCTCTCCCCATAGCCCTGTATCAATCCCAAACTAATCCCACTGCCCCGCTCTCTCCCCATAGCCCTGCGTCAATCCCACACTAATCCTACAGCCCCACTCTCGCCCCATAGCCCTGCATCAATCCCAAACTAATCCCACTGCCCCGCTCTCCCCATAGACCTGTATCAATCCCAAAGTAATCCCACTGCCCCATCACTCCCCATAGCCCTGTATCAATCCCAAACTAATCCCAGTGCCCCACTCTCTCCCCGTAGCCCCGTATCAATCCCAAACTAATCCCACTTCCCCGCTCTCCCCATGGCCCTGTATCAATCCCAAACTAATCCCACTGCCCCGCTCTCCCCATAGCCCTGTATCAATCCCAAAGTAATCCCACTGCCCCGCTCTCCTGATAGCCCTGTATCCATCCCAAACTAATCCCACTGCCCCGCTCTCGTTCTCTCCCCATAGCCCTGTATCAATCCCAAACTAATCCCACTCTCCCCATAGCCCTGTATCAATCCCAAAGTAATCCCACTGCCCCGCTCTCCCCATAGCCCTGAATTAATCCCAAACTAATCCCACTGCCCCGCTCTCTCCTCGTAGCCCTGTACCAATCCCAAACTAATCCCACTTACCCGCTCTCCCCATGGCCCTGTATCAATCCCAAACTAATCCCACTGCCCCGCTCTCTCCCCATAGCCCTGTATCAATCCCAAACTAATCCCACTGCCCCGCTCTCTCCCCATAGCCCTGTATCAATCCCAAACTAATCCCACTGCCCCGCTCTCTCCCCATAGCCCTGCATCAATCCCAAACTAATCCCACTGCCCCGCTCTCTCCCCATAGCCCTGCATCAATCCCAAACTAATCCCACTGTCCCACTCGCTCCCCATAGCCCTGTATCAATCCCAAACGAATCTCACTGCCCCACTCTCGCCCCATAGCCCTGCATCAATCCCAAACTAATCCCACTGTCCCACTCTCTCCCCATAGCCCTGTATCAATCCCAAACTAATCTCACTGCCCCACTCTCGCCCCATAGCCCTGTATCAATCCCAAACTAATCCCACTGCCCCGCTCTCTCCCCATGGCCCTGTATTAATCCCAAACTAATCCCACTGCCCCGCTCTCTCCCCATAGCCCTGTATCAATCCCAAACTAATCCCACTTCCCCACTCTCTCCCCCTAGCCCTGTATCAATCCCACACTAATCCCACTGCCCCGCTTTCTCCTCATAGCCCTGTATCAATCGCACACTAATCCCACTGTCCCACTCTCTCCCCATAGCCCTGTATCAATCCCAAACTAATCCCACTGTCCCACTCTCTCCCCCTAGCCCTGTATCAATCCCAAACTAATCCCACTGCCCCGCTCTCTCCCCATAGCCCTGTATCAATCCCAAACTAATCCCGCTGCCCCGCTCTCTCCCCATAGCCCTGTATCAATCCCACACGAATCCCACTGCCCCGCTTTCTCCTCATAGCCCTGTATCATTCCCAAACTAATCCCACTGTCCCACTCTCTCCCCATAGCCCTGTATCAATCACAAACTAATCCCACTGCCCCGCTCTCTCCCCATAGCCCTGTATCAATCCCAAACTAATCCCACTGCCCTGCTTTCTCCTCATAGCCCTGTATCGACCCCATACTAATCCCACTGCCCCACTTTCTCCTCATAGCCCTGTATCAATCCCAAACTAATCCCACTGCCCCGCTCTCGTTCTCTCCCCATAGCCCTGTATCAATCCCAAACTAATCCCACTGCCCCACTTTTTCCTCATAGCCCTGTATCAATCCCAAACTAATCCCACTACCCAGCTGTCTCACCATAGCCCTGTATCAATCCCAAACTAATCCCACTGCCCCGCTCTCTCCCCATAGCCCTGTATCAATCCCAAACTAATCCCACTGCCCCGCTTTCTCCTCATAGCCCTGTATCAATCCCACACGAATCCCACTGCCCCGCTTTCTCCTCATAGCCCTGTATCAATCCCAAACTAATCCCACTGCCCCGTTCTCTCCCCATAGCCGTGTATCTATCCCAAACTAATCCCACTGCCCCGCTCTCTCCCCATAGCCATGTATCAATCCCAAACTAATCCGACTGCCTCGCTCTTGTTCTCTCCCCATAGTCCTGTATCAATCCCAAACTAATCCCACTGCCCCGTTCTCTCCCCATAGCCCTGTATCAATCCCAAACTAATCCCACTGCCCCGCTCTCTCCCCATAGCCATGTATCAATCCCAAACTAATCCCACTGCCTCGCTCTCGTTCTCTCCCCATAGCCCTGTATCAATCCCAAACTAATCCCACTGCCCCGCTCTCTCCCCATAGCCCTGTATCCATCCCAAACTAATCCCACTGTCCCGCTCTCTCCCCATAGCCCTGTATCAATCCCAAAATAATCCCACTGCCCCGCTCTCTCCCCATAGCCCTGTATCAATCTCAAACTCATCCCACTGCCCCGCTCTCTCCCCATAGCCCTGTATCAATCCCAAACTAATCCCACTGCCCCGCTCTCTCCCCATAGCCCTGCGTCAATCCCACACTAATCCTACAGCCCCACTCTCGCCCCATAGCCCTGCATCAATCCCAAACTAATCCCACTGCCCCGCTCTCCCCATAGACCTGTATCAATCCCAAAGTAATCCCACTGCCCCATCACTCCCCATAGCCCTGTATCAATCCCAAACTAATCCCAGTGCCCCACTCTCTCCCCGTAGCCCCGTATCAATCCCAAACTAATCCCACGTCCCCGCTCTCCCCATGGCCCTGTATCAATCCCAAACTAATCCCACTGCCCCGCTCTCCCCATAGCCCTGTATCAATCCCAAAGTAATCCCACTGCCCCGCTCTCCTGATAGCCCTGTATCCATCCCAAACTAATCCCACTGCCCCGCTCTCGTTCTCTCCCCATAGCCCTGTATCAATCCCAAACTAATCCCACTCTCCCCATAGCCCTGTATCAATCCCAAAGTAATCCCACTGCCCCGCTCTCCCCATAGCCCTGAATTAATCCCAAACTAATCCCACTGCCCCGCTCTCTCCTCGTAGCCCTGTACCAATCCCAAACTAATCCCACTTCCCCGCTCTCCCCATGGCCCTGTATCAATCCCAAACTAATCCCACTGCCCCGCTCTCTCCCCATAGCCCTGTATCCATCCCAAACTAATCCCACTGTCCCGCTCTCTCCCCATAGCCCTGTATCAATCCCAAAATAATCCCACTGCCCCGCTCTCTCCCCATAGCCCTGTATCAATCTCAAACTCATCCCACTGCCCCGCTCTCTCCCCATAGCCCTGTATCAATCCCAAACTAATCCCACTGCCCCGCTCTCTCCCCATAGCCCTGCGTCAATCCCACACTAATCCTACAGCCCCACTCTCGCCCCATAGCCCTGCATCAATCCCAAACTAATCCCACTGCCCCGCTCTCCCCATAGACCTGTATCAATCCCAAAGTAATCCCACTGCCCCATCACTCCCCATAGCCCTGTATCAATCCCAAACTAATCCCAGTGCCCCACTCTCTCCCCGTAGCCCCGTATCAATCCCAAACTAATCCCACTTCCCCGCTCTCCCCATGGCCCTGTATCAATCCCAAACTAATCCCACTGCCCCGCTCTCCCCATAGCCCTGTATCAATCCCAAAGTAATCCCACTGCCCCGCTCTCCTGATAGCCCTGTATCCATCCCAAACTAATCCCACTGCCCCGCTCTCGTTCTCTCCCCATAGCCCTGTATCAATCCCAAACTAATCCCACTCTCCCCATAGCCCTGTATCAATCCCAAAGTAATCCCACTGCCCCGCTCTCCCCATAGCCCTGAATTAATCCCAAACTAATCCCACTGCCCCGCTCTCTCCTCGTAGCCCTGTACCAATCCCAAACTAATCCCACTTACCCGCTCTCCCCATGGCCCTGTATCAATCCCAAACTAATCCCACTGCCCCGCTCTCTCCCCATAGCCCTGTATCAATCCCAAACTAATCCCACTGCCCCGCTCTCTCCCCATAGCCCTGTATCAATCCCAAACTAATCCCACTGCCCCGCTCTCTCCCCATAGCCCTGCATCAATCCCAAACTAATCCCACTGCCCCGCTCTCTCCCCATAGCCCTGCATCAATCCCAAACTAATCCCACTGTCCCACTCGCTCCCCATAGCCCTGTATCAATCCCAAACGAATCTCACTGCCCCACTCTCGCCCCATAGCCCTGCATCAATCCCAAACTAATCCCACTGTCCCACTCTCTCCCCATAGCCCTGTATCAATCCCAAACTAATCTCACTGCCCCACTCTCGCCCCATAGCCCTGTATCAATCCCAAACTAATCCCACTGCCCCGCTCTCTCCCCATGGCCCTGTATTAATCCCAAACTAATCCCACTGCCCCGCTCTCTCCCCATAGCCCTGTATCAATCCCAAACTAATCCCACTTCCCCACTCTCTCCCCCTAGCCCTGTATCAATCCCACACTAATCCCACTGCCCCGCTTTCTCCTCATAGCCCTGTATCAATCGCACACTAATCCCACTGTCCCACTCTCTCCCCATAGCCCTGTATCAATCCCAAACTAATCCCACTGTCCCACTCTCTCCCCCTAGCCCTGTATCAATCCCAAACTAATCCCACTGCCCCGCTCTCTCCCCATAGCCCTGTATCAATCCCAAACTAATCCCGCTGCCCCGCTCTCTCCCCATAGCCCTGTATCAATCCCACACGAATCCCACTGCCCCGCTTTCTCCTCATAGCCCTGTATCATTCCCAAACTAATCCCACTGTCCCACTCTCTCCCCATAGCCCTGTATCAATCACAAACTAATCCCACTGCCCCGCTCTCTCCCCATAGCCCTGTATCAATCCCAAACTAATCCCACTGCCCTGCTTTCTCCTCATAGCCCTGTATCGACCCCATACTAATCCCACTGCCCCACTTTCTCCTCATAGCCCTGTATCAATCCCAAACTAATCCCACTGCCCCGCTCTCGTTCTCTCCCCATAGCCCTGTATCAATCCCAAACTAATCCCACTGCCCCACTTTTTCCTCATAGCCCTGTATCAATCCCAAACTAATCCCACTACCCAGCTGTCTCACCATAGCCCTGTATCAATCCCAAACTAATCCCACTGCCCCGCTCTCTCCCCATAGCCCTGTATCAATCCCAAACTAATCCCACTGCCCCGCTTTCTCCTCATAGCCCTGTATCAATCCCACACGAATCCCACTGCCCCGCTTTCTCCTCATAGCCCTGTATCAATCCCAAACTAATCCCACTGCCCCGTTCTCTCCCCATAGCCGTGTATCTATCCCAAACTAATCCCACTGCCCCGCTCTCTCCCCATAGCCATGTATCAATCCCAAACTAATCCGACTGCCTCGCTCTTGTTCTCTCCCCATAGTCCTGTATCAATCCCAAACTAATCCCACTGCCCCGTTCTCTCCCCATAGCCCTGTATCAATCCCAAACTAATCCCACTGCCCCGCTCTCTCCCCATAGCCATGTATCAATCCCAAACTAATCCCACTGCCTCGCTCTCGTTCTCTCCCCATAGCCCTGTATCAATCCCAAACTAATCCCACTGCCCCGCTCTCTCCCCATAGCCCTGTATCCATCCCAAACTAATCCCACTGTCCCGCTCTCTCCCCATAGCCCTGTATCAATCCCAAAATAATCCCACTGCCCCGCTCTCTCCCCATAGCCCTGTATCAATCTCAAACTCATCCCACTGCCCCGCTCTCTCCCCATAGCCCTGTATCAATCCCAAACTAATCCCACTGCCCCGCTCTCTCCCCATAGCCCTGCGTCAATCCCACACTAATCCTACAGCCCCACTCTCGCCCCATAGCCCTGCATCAATCCCAAACTAATCCCACTGCCCCGCTCTCCCCATAGACCTGTATCAATCCCAAAGTAATCCCACTGCCCCATCACTCCCCATAGCCCTGTATCAATCCCAAACTAATCCCAGTGCCCCACTCTCTCCCCGTAGCCCCGTATCAATCCCAAACTAATCCCACGTCCCCGCTCTCCCCATGGCCCTGTATCAATCCCAAACTAATCCCACTGCCCCGCTCTCCCCATAGCCCTGTATCAATCCCAAAGTAATCCCACTGCCCCGCTCTCCTGATAGCCCTGTATCCATCCCAAACTAATCCCACTGCCCCGCTCTCGTTCTCTCCCCATAGCCCTGTATCAATCCCAAACTAATCCCACTCTCCCCATAGCCCTGTATCAATCCCAAAGTAATCCCACTGCCCCGCTCTCCCCATAGCCCTGAATTAATCCCAAACTAATCCCACTGCCCCGCTCTCTCCTCGTAGCCCTGTACCAATCCCAAACTAATCCCACTTCCCCGCTCTCCCCATGGCCCTGTATCAATCCCAAACTAATCCCACTGCCCCGCTCTCTCCCCATAGCCCTGTATCCATCCCAAACTAATCCCACTGTCCCGCTCTCTCCCCATAGCCCTGTATCAATCCCAAAATAATCCCACTGCCCCGCTCTCTCCCCATAGCCCTGTATCAATCTCAAACTCATCCCACTGCCCCGCTCTCTCCCCATAGCCCTGTATCAATCCCAAACTAATCCCACTGCCCCGCTCTCTCCCCATAGCCCTGCGTCAATCCCACACTAATCCTACAGCCCCACTCTCGCCCCATAGCCCTGCATCAATCCCAAACTAATCCCACTGCCCCGCTCTCCCCATAGACCTGTATCAATCCCAAAGTAATCCCACTGCCCCATCACTCCCCATAGCCCTGTATCAATCCCAAACTAATCCCAGTGCCCCACTCTCTCCCCGTAGCCCCGTATCAATCCCAAACTAATCCCACTTCCCCGCTCTCCCCATGGCCCTGTATCAATCCCAAACTAATCCCACTGCCCCGCTCTCCCCATAGCCCTGTATCAATCCCAAAGTAATCCCACTGCCCCGCTCTCCTGATAGCCCTGTATCCATCCCAAACTAATCCCACTGCCCCGCTCTCGTTCTCTCCCCATAGCCCTGTATCAATCCCAAACTAATCCCACTCTCCCCATAGCCCTGTATCAATCCCAAAGTAATCCCACTGCCCCGCTCTCCCCATAGCCCTGAATTAATCCCAAACTAATCCCACTGCCCCGCTCTCTCCTCGTAGCCCTGTACCAATCCCAAACTAATCCCACTTACCCGCTCTCCCCATGGCCCTGTATCAATCCCAAACTAATCCCACTGCCCCGCTCTCTCCCCATAGCCCTGTATCAATCCCAAACTAATCCCACTGCCCCGCTCTCTCCCCATAGCCCTGTATCAATCCCAAACTAATCCCACTGCCCCGCTCTCTCCCCATAGCCCTGCATCAATCCCAAACTAATCCCACTGCCCCGCTCTCTCCCCATAGCCCTGCATCAATCCCAAACTAATCCCACTGTCCCACTCGCTCCCCATAGCCCTGTATCAATCCCAAACGAATCTCACTGCCCCACTCTCGCCCCATAGCCCTGCATCAATCCCAAACTAATCCCACTGTCCCACTCTCTCCCCATAGCCCTGTATCAATCCCAAACTAATCTCACTGCCCCACTCTCGCCCCATAGCCCTGTATCAATCCCAAACTAATCCCACTGCCCCGCTCTCTCCCCATGGCCCTGTATTAATCCCAAACTAATCCCACTGCCCCGCTCTCTCCCCATAGCCCTGTATCAATCCCAAACTAATCCCACTTCCCCACTCTCTCCCCCTAGCCCTGTATCAATCCCAAACTAATCCCACTGCCCCGCTCTCGCCCCATAGCCCTGCATCAATCCCAAACTAATCCCACTGCCCCGCTCTCTCCCCATAGCCCTGCATCAATCCCAAACTAATCCCACTGTCCCACTCTCTCCCCATAGCCCTGTATCAATCCCAAACTAATCCCACTGCCCCGCTCTCTCCCCATGGCCCTGTATTAATCCCAAACTAATCCCACTTCCCCACTCTCTCCCCCTAGCCCTGTATCCATCCCAAACTAATCCCACTGCCCCGCTCTCGCCCCATAGCCCTGTATCAATCCCAAACTAATCTCACTGCCCCGCTCTCACCCCATAGCCCTGTATCAATCCCAAACTAATCCCACTGCCCCGCTCTCTCCCCATAGCCCAGAATCAATCCCAAACTAATCCCACTGCCCCGCTCACTCCCCATAGCCCTGTATCAATCCCAAACTAATCCCACTGCCCCGCTCTCTCCCCATGGCCCTGTATCAATCCCAAACTAATCCCGCTGCCCCGCTCTCTCCCCACAGCCCTGTATCAATCCCAAACTAATCCCACTGCCCCGCTCTCTCCCCATAGCCCTGTATCAATCACAAACTAATCCCAATGCCCCGCTCTCTCCCCATAGCCCTGTATCAATCCCAAACTAATCCCACTGCGCCGCTCTCTCCCCATGGCCTTGTATCAATCCCAAACTAATCCCACTTCACCGCTCTCTCCCCATTGCCCTGTATCAATCCCAAACTAATCCCACTGCCCCGCTCACTCCCCATAGCCCTGTATCAATCCCAAACTAATCCCACTGCCCCGCTCTCTCCCCATGGCCCTGTATCAATCCCAAACTAATCCCACTGCCCCGCTCTCTCCCCATAGCCCTGTATCAATCCCAAACTAATCCCACTGCCCCGCTCTCTCCCCATAGCCCTGTATCAATCCCAAACTAATCCCACTGTCCCACTCTCTCCCCATAGCCCTGTATCAATCTCAAACTAATCCCACTGCCCCGCTCCCTCCCCATAGCCCTGTATCAATCCGAAACTAATCCCACTGCCCCGCTTTCTCCTCATAGCCCTGTATCAATCCCACACTAATCCCACTGCCCCACTTTCTCCTCATAGCCCTGTATCAATCCCAAACTAATCCCACTGCCCCGCTCTCGTTCTCTCCCCATAGCCCTGTATCAATCCCAAACTAATCCCACCGCCCCACTTTTTCCTCATAGCCCTGTATCAATCCCAAACTAATCCCACTACCCAGCTGTCTCACCATAGCCCTGTATCAATCCCAAACTAATCCCACTGCCCCGCTCTCTCCCCATAGCCCTGTATCAATCCCAAACTAATCCCACTGCCCCGCTTTCTCCTCATAGCCCTGTATCAATCCCACACTAATCCCACTGCCCCGCTTTCTCCTCATAGCCCTGTATCAATCCCAAACTAATCCCACTGCCCCATTCTCTACCCATAGCCCTGTATCAATCCCAAACTAATCCCACTGCCCCGCTCTCTCCCCATAGCCATGTATCAATCCCAAACTAATCCCACTGCCTCGCTCTCGTTCTCTCCCCATAGCCCTGTATCAATCCCAAACTAATCCCACTGCCCCGCTCTCACCCCATAGCCCTGTATCAATCCCAAACTAATCCCACTGCCCCGCTTTCTCCTCATAGCCCTGTATCAATCCCAAACTAATCCCACTGCCCCGCTCTCTCCCCATAGCCCTGTATCAATCCCAAACTAATCCCACTGCCCCGCTCTCTCCCCATAGCCCTGTATCAATCCCAAACTAATCCCACTGCCCCGCTCTCTCCCCATAGCCCTGTATCAATCCCAAACTAATCCCACTGCCTCGCTCTCTCCTCATAGCCCTGTATCAATCCCCAAACTAATCCCACTGCCTCGCTCTCTCCCCATAGCCCTGTATCAATCCCCAAACTAATCCCACTGCCCCGCTCTCTCCCCATGGCCCTGTATCATTCTCAAACTAATCCCACTGCCCCGCTCTCCCCATGGCCCTGTATCATTCTCAAACTAATCCCACTGCCCCGCTCTCTCCCCATGGCCCTGTATTTTCTTCTGCTTCAAATATTGATCGAATTGTCCATTAAGATATACTGTTCTGCCCTCGCAACGCGATTCTATGCAGAGCTAGACAGATAGCGAACAACTCGATATCTTCCAATAAAATCACAAGGCTTGACTTTTCTTGTAACACTTTACTGAACGATTCTAATTGTAAAACTGAAATACAACACAGAAATGGAAGCACACATTAGTATACAAGCGCATAACTGATATGTATACACAAATTTAGGTACGCCTGAGCAACACAGTACATTTAGTAAACTGGGAGGCATTCTCTTTAAATTAGCCCTGTACATAGTGCATCAAAATACAGCTACTAGTTAGTCAGCTAGACAGAGAAAAGTTACAACTAAACATTTTCTACAACATACAGTGCACATTAATCATCCATAGCATTCTAAAATACTTACAGACAAACAATTTCCAAGACTCAAGCATGGGGACAATACAACTGCTCGGAGCCTGTGCTGCTGTAGGAGCACCGTGGTGTAGGTCTGTGTCCCAGCGAGGACTCCACGAGGACTACGTAGCAGTCCTGTGGGGAGCGTGATGACCACATCACGCTCGGTAGCGTTGTCCGCGCTTGGGGCGTCACGTGATGCGCGTGGTCGCGTTTCTGGCCGTGGAGGCCGAAGTCGGGAGCGGGAGCTGGAGGCCAGGCTGAGCCGATGCTTGCCGCGGGAGCGGAAGATCGCGTCGCTCCCGGCGGCTGGTAGATGCGGCCAAAGGCGCTAGGCCGGGCTGTGCCGGCAGCCTTTCTGGAAGGCCGAGTCGGGCCAGCAGCCGCCTCACGCACGTCACGTCGTACGTGCCGTGACGTCAGCACGCTACGTTGTACGTGACGTGACGTCAGCACGCTAAGGCGCGTCTTAAAGGGGCAATGGCCCTAAACGGTGAGTTAAAGGGGCAACGGCCCTAACAGGTAAGTTATACATATTTAAGTAGGTTATGTACATACAGTAAGGTTAAGTTAGAGGGAGAGACAGCACATATACGATGGCCTCTGCCTCAACCACTCCCTGTGGGACATCATTCCCTGTGAAAAATCCTCTCCGAACCTTTCACTTCTGTCTCTCTGTTGCATCATTTTAAATTGATGCCCCCTCGTCCAACCAGAGGGAATTGTTTTTCCTGATTCACTCTCTCAGAACCCTTTGTCATTTTAAAAACCTTGATTAAAACTCCTCTGAGCCTGTGCACTCGAGTAGCGTTAATCCCAGCATCTCAAGGCTCTGCCAATTCCGAGAGGTTCAAGACCGGAGTCTAACCCACTGCATCACCCCCGCCCGCTCAGTTGCTTTCATAGAATCATAGAAATTGACAGCACAGAAGGAGGCCATTCGGCCCATCGTGTCCGTGCCGGCCGACAAAGAGCTCTCCAGCCTAATCCCACTGTCCAGCTCTTGGTCCGTAGCCCTGTGGGTTACGGCACTTCAAGTGCGTATCCAAGTACTTTTTAAATGTGATGAGGGTCTCTGCCTCTCCCACCCTTTCAGGCAGTGAGTTCCAGACCCCCACCACCCTCTGGGTGAAGAAAGTTCTCCTCAACTCCCCTCTAATCCTCTGACCAATTACTTTAAATCTCTGCCGCCTGGTTATTGACCTCTCTGCTAAGGGAAATAGGTCCTTCCTACCCACTCTATCTAGGCCCCTCATAATTTTATACACCTCAATTAAATCTCCCCTCAGCCTCCTCTGTTCCAAAGAAAACAACCCCAGCCTCTCCAATCTTTCCTCATCGCTAAAATTCTCCAGCCCTGGCAACATCCTCGTAAATCTCCTCTGCACCCTCGCTAGTGCAATCACATCCTTCCTGTAATGTGGTGACCAGGACTGCACGCAGTATTCTAGCTGTGGCCTAACTAGTGTTTTATACAGTTCAAGCATAACCCCCCTGCTCTTATATTCTACGCCTCAGCTAATAAAGGCAAGTATCCCGTATACCTTCTTAACCACCTTATCTACCTGGCCTGCTGCCTTCAGGGATCTGTGGACATGCACTCCAAGGTCCCTCTGTTCCTCTACACTTCTCAGTGTCCTACCATTTAATGTGTATTCCCCAAATACATTATCTCACACTTCTCCGGATTGAATTCCATTTGCCCCTGTTCTGCCCACCTGACCAGTCCATTGATATCTTCCTGCAGTCTACAGCTTCCTTCCTCACTATCAACCACACGGCCAATTTTTGTATCATCTGCGAACTTCTTAATCAATCCCCCTACATTGAAGTCTAAATCATTGATATATACCATAAAAAGCAAGGGACCCAGTACTGAGCCCTGCGGAACCCCACTGGAAACAGCCTTCCAGTCACACAAACACCCTTCAACCCGAGCTTCCGGTCGCCTGTCATTTTAATTCACCGCTCCATTCCCACTCGGACCTCAATGTCCTTGGCCTCTTGTATTGTTCCACGGAAGCTCAACGTAAACTCGAGGAACAGCACCTCATCTTCCGATTAGGCAGTCTGCAGCCTTCCGGACTCAATATCGAGTTCAACAATTTCAGATCATAACCTCGGCCCCAATTACATTTTTTCTTGTAATTTTTCCACTCCTTTCCACCCACCACCCCCCTTTCCTTTTGTTTCTCTCTCACACCTGGCAGCTATCTCTTGCCCTGCCAGTACACTTTACACCTAATCTCAGCCTATTACCATCTCGTCTAGCTTCTAATACCTTTTATTGTCTCTTTTACTTCTTTTGTTTCTTTTATTATTTTGTCCGATCGCAGCCCTGCCTCCGATCTATCTTCTTTTCTTTCCAGTTTTGAAGAAGGGTTCGACCCGAAACGTCAACTCAAATTTCTCTCCACGGATGTTGCCTGACCTGCTGAGTTTTTCCAGCATTTTCTGTTGTTATTTCGGATTTCCAACATCCGCAGTATTTTGCTATCATTACTCTTTTTTCCTGCCTCTGAGCCAATTTTGGATCCGACTTGCCACTTTGCCTTGGATCCCATAGGCTTTTACTTTCATGACCAGTCTGCCATGCGGGACCTTATCAAAGGCCTTGCTAAAATCCACAGACTACATCAAACGCACAATATAAGAACATAAGAACATAAGAAATAGGAGCAGGAGTAGGCCAATCGGCCCCTCGAGCCTGCTCCGCCATTCAATAAGATCATGGCTGATCTGATCCTAACCGCCAATCTACTATCACAGAACCATCTCCTGAATCTAACAGAATTAGACACACGAAATAGGAGCAGGATCAGGCTACACGGCCCCTGGGCCCGCTCCGCTACCCACAGGGCCATGACCGATCCGAACCTAGACTCATGTCCAAATTCCTGCCCGCTCCCCGTAACCCTTAATTCCCTTTACTTCTAGGAAACTGTCTATTTCTGTTTTAAATTTATGTAATGATGTAGCTTCTACAGCTTTTTGGGGCAGCATATTCCATGGACCTACCACCCTCTGAGTGAAGTAGTTCCTCCTCATCTCAGTTTTGAAAGAGCAGCCCCTTATTCTAAGATTATGCCCCCTAGTTCTAGTTTCACCCATCATCGGGAACATCATCCCCGCATCCACCCGATCCAACCCCTTCACAATCTTATATGTTTCAATAAGATCGCCTCTCATTCTTCTGAACTCCAATGAGTAGAGTCCCAATCTACTCAACCTCTCCTCATATGTCCATCCCCTCATCCCGGGATTAACCGAGTGAACCGTCTTTGTACTGACTCGAGAGCAAGTATGTCTTTTCTTAAGTATGGACACCAAAACTGTATGCAGTATTCCAGGTGCGGCCTCACCAATACCTTGTACAACTGAAGCAATACCTCCCTATTTTTATATTCTATCCCCCTAGCAATGAAAGCCAACATTCCATTGGCCTTCTTAATCACTTGCTGCACCTGCATACTAACCTTTTGAGTTTCGTGCACCAGGACCCCCAGATCCCTTTGTACTTCAGTACTTTACAGTTTCTTGCCATTAAGGTAACAACTTGCTCTACGATTTTTCCTGCCAAAGTGCATAACCTCACACTTTCCAGTATTGTATTCCATCTGCCAAATCTCTGCCCACTTACTTAGCCTGTCTATGTCCCCTTGCAGGTTTTTATGTCCTCCTCACTCACTACTTTCCCCCCCATCTTAGTATCATCTGCAAACTTTGATATGTTACACTCGGTCCCCTCCTCCAAATCGTTAATATAGATTGTAAAGAGTTGGGGACCCAGCACTGACCCCTGCGGAACACCACTAGTTACTGATTGCCAGTCTGAGAATGAACCATTTATCCCAACTCTCTGCCTTCTGTTAGATAGCCAATCCTCTATCCATGTCAGAATGTTACCCCCAATCCCATGATTTTTTATCTTAAACAATAATCTTTTGTGTGGCACCTTGTCAAATGCCTTTTGGAAGTCTAAATACACTGCGTCCACTGGTTCCCCTTTATCCACCCTATATGTTACTTCCTCAAAGAACTCCAGCAAATTTGTCAAACATGACTTCCTCTTCATAAAACCATGCTGACTTTGTCCTATTAAATTATGCTTATCCAAATGTCCTGTTACTGTCTCCTTAATAATGGACTCCAAAATTTTACCTACCACAGATGTTAGGCTAACCGGTCTATAGTTTCCAGTCTTCTGTCTACTGCCCTTTTTAAATAAGGGTGTTACATTAGCAGTTTTCCAGTCTGCCGGGACCTTTGCCGAGTCCAGGGAGTTTTGGAAAATTATTACCAATGCATCCACAATCCCTACCGCCACTTCCCTCAAGACCCTAGGATGTAAGCCATCCGGTCCAGGTGATTTATCCGCCTTGAGTCCCATTATTTTACCGAGTACCACTTCCTTAGTGATTTTGATCGTGTTTAGCTCCTCCCTCCCTATAGCCCCCTGTTTGTCCAGTGTTGGGATATTCTTCGTGTCTTCTACTGTAAAGACTGATACAAAATATTCATTCAGTGTTTTTGCCATCTCCATATTTCCCACCATTAATTTTCCGGTCTCATCCTCTAAGGGACCAACATTTACTTTAGCCACCCTTTTTCTTTTTATATAACTATAAAAACTCTTACTATCTGTTCTTATATTTTTTGCTAATTTACTTTCATAATCTATCTTCCCTTTCTTAATTAATCTTTTTGTTATTTTTTGCTGTCTTTTAAAGTTTTCCCAATCTTCTATCCTCCCACTAGATTTGGCTACCTTATATGCCCTTGTTTTTAGTCGAATACTATCCTTAATTTCTTTACTTAGCCACGGATGGCTGTCTTTTCTTTTACACCCTTTTCTTCTCACTGGAATATTTTTTTTTGGAAGTTGTAAAATAACTCCTTAAATGTACACCACTGATCATGTATCGTCTTACCCTTTAATCTATTTTCCCAATCTACTCTGCTCAATTCCGCTCTCATACCTTCATAGTCTCCTTTATTCAAGCTTAGCACGCTTGTTTGAGATCCAACCTTCTCACCCTCTAATTGAATATGGAATTCAACCATGTTATGGTCACTCATTCCAAGGGGATCCTTTACTAGGACATTTTTAATTAATCCTGTCTCGTTACACAGGACCAGATCTAAGGTTGCTTGCCCCCGGTCGGTTCAGTTACATACTGCTCAAGAAACCCATCCCTAATACACTCAATGAACTCATCCTCAAGGCTGCCCTGCCCAATTTGATTTGTCCAATTAATATGATAGTTAAAATGCCCCATAATTATAGATGTTCCCTTATTACAAGCCTCAACTATTTCCTGATTGATACTCCGTCCAACAGAGTTGCAACTGTTCGGAGGCCTATAGACTACGCCCACTAGTGTTTTTTTCCCCTTATTATTCCTTATCTCCACCCAAACTGTTTCATTATCCTGATCTTTTGACCCAATATAATTTCTCTGTATTACAGTGATTCCTTCCTTTATTAACATAGCCACCCTACCTCCCCTTCCTTCCTGCCTGTCCTTCCTGATCGTTAAATAACCTGGTATGTTTAATTCCCAGGCATTGTCACCCTGCAGCCATGTTTCTGTAATGGCCACAAGATCATACCGATATGTAGTTATTTGTGCCATTAACTCGTCTATTTTGTTACGAATGCTACGTGCATTCAGATAGAGAACTTTCAAAGACGTTTTGTGACACTTAATTCCTGCTTCTGCCCTTTTTATTACTTTACCTTTTACTCCATACCTTCTGCCCCTTCCTGACATGCTCTGGTTTTTAATTTCCTCACTGCTACCTAAGTCTATGACCTTCTCTGTTGTCATTTTTATTATTTGCTCTCTAGGAACCTCCCCCCCACTAGTTAGTTTTATCGACCCTCCTTGTTACCTCCTCAAACAATTCAATCAAGTTAGTCAGACACGACCTTCCCTTAGCAAATCCGTGCTAACTGACCCTGATTAATCCGTGTCTTTCTAAATGAAAATTTTTCCTGTCCCTCAGAATTTTTTCCAATAATTTTCCCACCACCGAGGTTAGGCTGACTGGCCTGTAATTACTCGGTCTATCCTTTTCTCCCTTTTTAAACAAGGGTACCACATTAGCAGTCCTCCAGTCCTCCGGCACCACACCTGAAGCCAGAGAGGATTGAAAAATGATGGTCAGAGCCTCTGCTATTTCCTCTCTTACTTCTTTTAACAGCCTGGGATACATTTCATCCGAGCCTGGGGATTTATCCACTTTCAAAGCTGCTAAACCCTTTAATACTTCCT